>NC_045745.1:3962039-3963455 GCF_008692095.1 Etheostoma spectabile | reverse complement strand
GGATCCCCCTGGGTCTGAAATAAAGTTTATTATATCATATTTTTCTCAAATGATTGTATTATTTACCAGATTTTCTATTATCAAATTGCTTGAAAAATAAGCCCCCGGACCGCCAAGACCACCACATCTGGCTCCGCCCCTGCATACAAGCACACACTGGATTTAACTGATCTGTAACTACTAATGTCCCTTAAAAATATCCCCTTTAATTATTGAACTCTGGGATTAATTTCCTGCTTTGAGGACACCTTGAATCGGTTGTCACGATTACCCAGCCATCATCATCCTCTCATACTCCTTTCCCATTGGTCAGAACCCCCCCCCCTCCCCCCCCACCTATCAGCTTGGCAGCTTTATTTGTAGAACACATGTCAACAACAGGGCAATTCAAAGTGCTTTACATAAAAAGATTAAAATAATAAAAAACCTGTTTCTTGTAGATTTTACCATAAAGTCTATGTCACACCCGCATTGGAGAAATTCTTAGAAATATATTCAAACCCCCCCCAGATGGCCACAACCCTAATCTCACAAATTGTTAACAAAAACATCCCAAAAGGTTTACTTCAGTACTTGTTTCAGCCAACATTAATGATAAAAATGTCCTCTTCGTCGCTTCATTGTTTAGAAATGTGGATCAGAACAGTCAAATCCCTGTCTAATCAAGTCATTTAATTTCTTGCTGATTGTCATACAGTGTCAACAAAAATCAACTTCAGTATAAGAAATGAGCAATCATTTAAAGATTTATTTTTTTTTTACAAGGGCTTTCCAACTTCATTTTGACAGGAGAGTTAGGTAAGAAAGGGAAGAGAGGGGGGGGGGGGGGGGAGAACATGCAGGAAATGTCAACAGGTCGGATTCTAACCTGGACCTTGCGTCAAGGTGTAACTGTGCAACCTTCTGAGCCAACCTGACCACGTTCCCTGTGTATTCGTTTGCTAGATATGTGGAGCATAAAATGGTGTGGTGTGGGGGGGGGGCGGGCGGGCGCGCGCGCGCGCGCGCGCTTTTGACTTACAATGACTTACAAAGACACATAACAGCTACAAGTGTATGCAATATACAGGATTTACCCTGTTATACTTTATTGACAGGAATTGATTGGTCAAACAGAAAACAGCCACCCATTAGTAGTCTATAACCAACGCTTCAGGCTGTCTCTGAGATCTCACATGAACAACGGTTAAAGTTCCTCAGGCTACGGAAGAATACCAGATTTCCTCGGTTCGATTAGGCCTGAGCGACACACCCTGAGCTCCCATCCTTCACTAACAACCCTGTACAGTATATCGGCTCTTCCTGTCTCTCCTCTGCTGGCTGATCCAGTTTAACAGAAGAGGGGTTAGGATGGGTACCACCCCAGTCTTCAGCCAGAGAGTACATCATTTCTTCAGCTTCTTGCGTTGCCCCCTC
>NC_045745.1:3961492-3962029 GCF_008692095.1 Etheostoma spectabile | reverse complement strand
GGCAGGAGGTGTGCAGCAGGTGAATCGGTCGTGCTATTAACGTCATCGCTACACATTTTCAAAATGAATTCAACTGCCTTGATTTCTTGTTGCCACGATGCTAACTGCAGAATGGATTTCAAGGACTTTGCACGCCGATTAATGCCTCCAACGTTTATATTATATAATATATTTTATATATAACGAATCTTTGCATCAACATGAACATGAGTTGAATTTGCGCCGCCACGCCTTGATGCTCATGACAAGAACAGCATGAATAGTTATCTATGTTGAAGTGAATTAGGTTGCCGTCATACATGAAGTAATGATATTTTTGCAATTTTACAGATAATAATCCACGATGATCCCATTACACAAAACCAAAATTGCACGTCAAAATGACACAGTTATTATTTTTAGAGGCCCCCCCAAAATTTCACAAATTACATTTTCAAGGGGGGCCTATGTCTTCTTAAGGGGAGCCGAGCTCCCCCCTAGTTCCCCTGTAGTTCACACCCTGATTGAAGGACAATCAACGTGTGTGTGTGTGTGTGT
>NC_045745.1:3957793-3961482 GCF_008692095.1 Etheostoma spectabile | reverse complement strand
AGAGAGAGAGAGAGAGAGAGAGAGAGGACTAAGCATTAAATAAAGGAGAGTGGGCCACACTGGTGTTCCCAAGAAGGGTCGCACAACCGCACACAGGCAACTGTGTGTGAGTGTGTGAGTGTTTTGGTGTGTGAGATGGAGTTCAACCACCACTGACTGCTCTAATGAAGGCTGCTGTAACCAAGGAAAAGGCTTTCACCACATTAGCGCTCCCCTCCCTTGTGTCTCGGTGGTCTTCTTCATTACCTCCCTGGCGCTCCTTGTTACCTAAGCCTTCATTTACAGATCTGAAAGCATGTGATCGATCGAAGGAGAGGAAGCCATCGGCATTATCGGCCTGGAAAGGCTGAGGGTAGATATCTGATTGGCTCCTCGGATTAAAGAACAGATGTGAGTGATTAAAGAGCAAGAGATTTCAATGAGATGACTTAGGGTGAGTTTAAGGGGAGCTGCAAAAGTCTCTTTATTAGCATTGGCAGCGCTTCAAGAGATGTCATTAAGATGTGTGTGTGTTTGTGCACCTGTGTGTGGCACTCCTGGTCGTTAGAGGAAGGAAGAGAGAATCTCATCAAAGATGTAAGAGATGCAGGAGCAAAGAGTTTTAAATGAAGTCTAGGAGAGACCAACTGGTTTGTCACATGATGACAACAGAAACCAAAATCTTCTACACGATCCTGATGAATCATTTCAGTGCTCCATGCTAACTACGTATAAAAACTATGTAAAAGTTACACTCTATGTAGTCTGGATCAACGGAAGTACATTAACAGGAAAACGGTGATACACTGGTACGAGCAAATTACATTTAACTATGTATCCAGATAATTTAAATAGCTCACATTACTGTATTATACATATATTGTGTGTGGCATTTTCTTTTGAAGGGTGTAAATGTTGTTTTCCGAGACTGTTTTGCAGAGCCATTGCTGTCCAGAGTTTAGCCCCGTCCAAGACGATTGTGATGCAAATAACCCAGATCATCTTTTGCTCCCATCTTAGAATATATTTCATTTCATTTCATTTCCCTAACCCTTACCTTAAAACACATACAATCAGAATTTAACAAAAAAAATTAAAATATTGAAGGATTAGTATCTTAGAATATACAGTATCTGTGGTGAATATAGGTCTGGCAACGCGAGACAACACTCAATGTGAAATTCTGCTAGGTTTAAGGTTATATGGAAGTCAACAAAAATTAAAGTATAGCTCATAAGGGCACAGAAGCCTGTATATTTGTAACGTTAAAAGAAAAAGAACAATTACTTTATCAATCCCCCAAAGGGATTTTTTTACACATAAGCATGCAGTCATTGTGCAAAGAGTTCAGTGATGGGGCTGCCACCTAGTCAGGCACCCTGAGCTGTTTGCCTTGCTCAAGGACTCGGCAACACAGGCCAGTCCAGTCCATTCCATACTCTGTACTGACTAGTCAGTACTGGACTTGAACCACCCTCCGTTTCCCTGTCCAAGTCCACATGGATCCGAGCTGCTGTCCGCCCATGAGCGTATTTGAAAATTTACCAATAAAACATACCAGACAATAGATATGCCAGATGTGTTATGTGCAGTGTAAACAGGCAGAACTTCACTCATAAATAAGTGTTATTTATCAACCACAGTTTATCATATCCTATCAATTTTTTATATGTGTGCAAATGTGATGGCACAAAATAACATTACTAACAATTTGAATTTTGGTAGTCACCCATTGACCAATTAGTGATTCCCTGATTCCTTCATTTCATCTTTAAACTAAAACAAAAAGTGAGGAGGAAAGGGAAGACGGATAAAAAGATAAAGAAAGGAAGAGCAGAGCCAAAAGGAAAGAAGCCCATCTTTATCTCAGGGTTCGTTGTGGCAGGCAGCTGTGCTCCACCTTTTGTAATGAACTTGATCCCAGAGATGTGCTGATCACATGATCTCCAGCCAGGGGCACTCCAATTTGAGATATCAGCAGAGGGGAACACAGCCGCGACTAATTACACGAGACAGCCCCCAAAATATGATTTTGTAGAGAGTTATGGCAAAAAGTCTCCCTTTTGTTCTTGTTCCCTTGGGGTGCCGTGGATTTCTACACTTCTGAACAATGGCTTCTATCTAGAAACTGAGAAATGTGATGAAACGGGCAGCAGTGGCAACACACACACACACACACACACACACACACACACACACACACTGAGATCATGGTCTGTTGGAAATCCACGAAAAATAAAGACAGACTCTAGTCCTATTAAAATGCATTCAACCAAAGATGAGATTAGCAGGAAAGCACACACACACGGCACGCACGCACACACACACACACACATACATAATCATCGACAAAGCTGTTAAGATCTTTTAGCACTTTTTAGAGACTTTTGCTGGAATGTGACTGAGAGTGGAGAGGAACATCCAACCTTCTTTAAAACCCTGTCTACTAAGTCAGCTGTGTGTGTGTGTGTGTGTGTGCTGGTATCGAAATATAAGAGTGTCTAGAGCTTTATAAACTTGGGTGTATCGAGAGTTAGCTTGAGATACAGCTATCGCTCTTGGGCAATGATTTGGTCTTACACGACAATACAACACACACCACACATTAACACCTCACACACATCCACACACACACACACCACACACAACACACACCACCCACACACACCACAGTCACAGTTACCTGCTATAGACTAAAGCCTTACGTCCAAATATAACGTGACAGACAACGATTCGGCATAGACAGTCTGAGGTCGTGCCTGATCTGCATCCCCTGGCGTGCCTTGGTCTCTCCTTAACTCTCATTCCGTGTTGCTAGTGCAACACACAACACGTCACACCACACTAATGCGTAGCTCAAGGGTCCCGGTGGTTAGGCTAGCGAGTTAAGGCTGTACTTGAGGTAATGGTTTCCACTCTTTCCTTAATTCCAATGGGTCAGGGAGCAATGGCAGGGCAGATTTTCATTACTGCAGCCCAGCAGGGCCCCAGGTCTCCTGTAGGGATTCATTATGTTGCTGCCCCTCCCAAACACACATACACAACACACACACACACACACACACACACACACAATCCTGCACTCTTCATGAAGAATTCTATCTATTGTCAGATAATGATCATCTAGGTCTGTGCCGTAGCGGGACTCCTCGGTGCTGTGAGGCATCAACTCCTTTTGAAGGGAACACTGCTTCAGCTTCATTGTGCACACTTTTGTTTCCATGAGCATAAGATGTATTGCCAAATCTACCTTTTCGCCGAGAAAACATGACTAAGGACTTTTTATTTTGGAGCATTTGCAAAATGCCATGCCTGAAAATTTCACTCAGCAAGTCTGGGCACTTTGCAGAGTCCAGAGCTAATATAGTCAATATACTGTATGTAGAAACAGCCACTAGTCATTTATACAACAGGTACGTAACCTGAACTCTCCCAGACAAAACAAAAGGGTTTCTCCATCACTGTGCTTAGATGGTTCTGCATACAAAACCCCTTAATATTATCATATTTTCCAAAAACTTCTGGTCCCGTTTCAGATTTAGTTTATTTTAACAAATCAAATTATTATTTGACTGAGTACAGTATAACAGCCATACCCCAGATTACAGATTTCTCTTTTTTTGTTACCTCTATTCTGCAATCCAACACTACCAGCTGAGCACACACACACACACACACACACACACACACACACACACACACACACACAC
>NC_045745.1:3952648-3957781 GCF_008692095.1 Etheostoma spectabile | reverse complement strand
CACACACACACACACACACACACACACACACACACACACACACACACACACTGATTAATGGGAGCTCATATATAGTTACTGTGCCCAGGTGCAGTATCTTCTTTTCACATTCATACTGATCCACTTTTTCTCTTCCGCTACTTCATAAACAACACGCTGTCTCTTTTTAAAACGGTGTATAGACGCAAGTCATTCACTCAACAAAGGTGAATTCCTGTAGCAGGGCTTATGTTTCTTTTTACATCTTTTTCACTTGAGTTACCTGCAGGGTCGATGATGTGCTGCTGACTGAGCTCTGTAACCTCAGGATGTTGGAAACCCATTTAATATACATTCTGTGATTTGAAAAATGTGAAAAATTGGAAAACAAGCAGGCCTACCCTGTTCGTAGCCCACCTCACGTTTTCATTATACCAGTGGTTTTCTGCAAATGGGCTACAGCGTATTCCATCAAAATAGCTTGTGTGGTTACTATGTTCATGAATTAATGTATAAATATTAATTCAGCAAGATTCACTTCATCTTCATTGTTTTCATGCATGTGTTTATCAGGGGTTAGTTTTTGAATGTGGGCAGGTTATGGCTCAGTTTCAAAGGAAGGGGGCAAAATGAGTTTAAAATGAGTAAACACGTTAAGACTCAAATCTTAATTCAGGGTTCTTGGTAAGAATAAATTGTACATTTATAATAGCTACCTTGTTTATTTAGTGCCAGATAAACAAGTTCTTCTGTTTTCTGTGTTTTTTGTGGTTCCTTTGTGTCTCTTTGTAGTTGTGTTGCGTCTCTTTGTAGTTGTTTGGCGTCTCTTTGTAGTCGTTTTGTGTCTCTTTGTAGTTGCGTTGCATCTCTTTGTAGTTGTTTTGCTTGTCTTTGTAGTTGTTTTGTGTCTCTTTGTAGTCGTTTGGCGTCTCTTTGTAGTCGTGTTGCATCTCTTTGTAGTTGTTTGGCGTCTCTTTGTAGTCGTTTGGCGTCTCTTTGTAGTCGTGTTGCATCTCTTTGTAGTTGTTTTGCTTGTCTTTGTAGTCGTTTGGCGTGTCTTTGTAGTCGTTGGGTCTCTTGTAGTCGTTGGGTCTCTTTGTAGTTGTGTTTGCGTCTCTTGTAGTTGTGTTTGCGTCTCTTTGTATCATTGGCGTCTTTTGTAGTTGTGTTTTTGGACGTCTCTTTGTAGTTCGTTGCGTCTCCTTTGGATCGTTGTGTTGCGTCTCTTTGTAGTCGTGTTGCGTCTCTTTGTAGTCGTGTTGCGTCTCTTTGTAGTCGTGTTGCGTCTCTTTGTATCGGTTGTTGCATCTCTTTGTAGTTGTTTTGCTTATGTGTCTTTTTGTGGTCTGTTGATTGACTTTCAACAAGAAATGTTAACGTGTCACTTCAAACAAAGGCTCCAACTATCACCTTTGGTAGGGGCCCATGCCGGTAGGGGCCCATGCCACCCTCCTGGCCCCACCACTGGTGTTTAGAAACACATGTTTAAATGAAAATAACCCTGTGGGGACAAATAAAGATCAACCAGTTCCTCATTTAATATACAAGACATGGAATGAAGGTTTGTATCCTATTCATTGTGGCATGTCCTCCCTACTGACTCTATGGCTCACAGATGTGAACTGTGATGCCATAGCACAGCTGGATATACAACGCACATACCTGGGTTGTTCTGACTGCAGATCTGACATTCCTTGTTGAACCTGAGGCAGCTACAGATCCCAGGAGACGTCTAGCTTAAGGGCTTAGCCTCAGGGCCATAGGCTGTCAGCACAATCAGGGGGTTACTGTCAGACACATGGCTGTACACATGCACATGCATGCACACACACAAACATCACCTTTAGCAGCCGTTGACATGCAGCACAGGGACAGACCTTCAGGTTCCATCAGATAAACCATTGTTTCCTAACTGGTTCCTTACACAACTCCCCATCGTCATTGGGAGCGCAACTTTCCACGGTTGATTGATGTCTTCAATCTATTTGCCACTTGCTCTCTTGTATTATTATTTATTTTCCCATCCATGCATGTGAGGCACTTTGTCTCCTGTGCTAATTCAATCTGCGAGGTGGAATGGATGGATCGAGGGAGAGATTAGGTCTGGTTAGGTTGTAATATGACACACACCCCCATGTGCGCTGCGGGTTGCCTCATAAGGGATAAGGAAGTCAAGGACAAACAA
This sequence comes from Etheostoma spectabile, assembly GCF_008692095.1. Lineage (NCBI taxonomy): Eukaryota > Metazoa > Chordata > Actinopteri > Perciformes > Percidae > Etheostoma > Etheostoma spectabile. The sequence continues at coordinate 3,955,617 of NC_045745.1, read as the reverse complement.
TTTGTCTGAGGTGTAAATTAATTTGCAACATAAAAAAATAGATGGTGATGGAAATGAAAGTAATTAAGATGATAGATTGGATGCATGAGATTCATGTGTCATCGCTACAGTGCTCCCAGGATGGAGAGTCACAGTCATGAGCATGAGTTCAGATGGCTGAGGACGCGCTGGGAGCAGAGACACACCCAAGCGGTCCCTGTTTAGAGGCTGCCACAATGGTGTCCAACTAACCGCATGCTATGATGTGCATCTCATAATTCTGTCATTCTTGTATTGTTTCTTTTATTTGCTTTGTTTTTTTTTCTCTAATCCTCAATCAAAAATTGGCATTTGCATTTTCATGTTGCAATATCGCATTTGTCCCTGCTACTTAAGACATATAACACAGATTTTAGAGGTAAATGAGAAAATATGATGATTTCTGAACTGGATGAATGAACCAACCAAGCCTTTAACCACCTGTCCTCTTCCCGTCAAAATTGAAAATCAACACTGTTGTTGACGCTTTTTATCGACATTTTTACCTTTTTCTTATGTTTTTGTCCCTTTTTTCAAGACTTTTGACACTTCTTTTCAATGTATGTAACTTTTTTTGACGTTTTTGTCACGTAACACTAACTTACTAACTATAGTTTTACAGTTATTTTTAGAATTCATGGTCAAACCTCATTTATAGGAAATTATACCTAATGTTTGAGATAGGAAAGCAGAAATTAGGAATTATTCAAATTAAAATTAAAGTAATTGGATGTTGATGGATAATCACAGACTGGAAAATGTCAAGTTTTACTCAATACTATTTCAAAACCTCTTCAATATGTTTTTCATATGCTATAAAATTGAATGAGACGCCCCCAAAATGAATGAAAGTAGAGATTTAGACTTATTCACAATATGTTCTAATACTGTAACTCCCACTCTGTTGTGTTCTTATCTGTATCATTGTCTTTGTTGCTGTAGTGCCACACAGGGAATCATTAAAGCTGTGTTTATCCTCTGATATGATCTCCAAGATGCTAACAGTGTGTAGAGTAAGAGTCTATGAGACTCAACAAAACATTGTGGACTGGGGTCTGTGACCACCCATGCAGTCCTCTATATGAGCTTAGAGCAGTCTGAATGAGCCAGTGATAAACAAACCTATTACTGACCGGTCCACAGGCAGGACGGCTCACTCTATAGATAGCAGAAGCTATTTTATTGCCCTGCTAATCTCTTCCAACTCCCTGTATTTTATTTCCTCATCGGCTTTTCTTTTTCTTTTGCTCTCTTACTCTTTTATCTCTTTTTGAAGGGAGCTCAAGGTCAACAGGTTTTTTAAAGTAGTGGACCATTTCCACAGAAAACGGTTTGATTGTCTCTTTAACAAGTTGCTTTCACTTGGACTCCGACGAGCAGTTCCCCTGTCGTTTCGAACCGGCTTTGTACACATTCTGAGCATGCACTCCTGCTTTGTCTCACCTCTTAATGGGAACTGAAAAAGCAAGCCGGACCCAACAAATTGATTTTCTTCTGTCACTTGCGCTCAGTAAAACTGAGGTCCTGTTGAAAATGTCTTTTCCAATGGACCAGCACCCAGAATTAAACACACTGGTGCAGAGACTGACCGATGGCTTGGCCTGTGGTATTCCTGTTTTCTCAACAACGTTTGGGACGAGGCTATTACCAGGAACGATAGCGTTTATTCTGAAAGTTACATCACTGATGCTGATGCTGACAATGTAACCTCTGGGTTCTCTCTGGTCTCTGTTCTTGAACGTGCTGTAGTGAGCGATGGGAAACAAGGTTTACCCAGCATGCCTAGATGTTAAGAGCTCACACTCGACACTGCACTGTTGGTTCCTCAGCAATACACCCACCAAATGCGATGAAAAAAACTATGCAGCTCAACTATATACTACTTACTGTATACTTCAGAGGAAAACATGGCACTATGGCAATGATGCATTCATTAAGCTAACCCGCATTATGATGGAGTTAAAAGCTTCACCTTGAACAGATGTTAATTAAATAGATATTTCGCTCTTCACTTGAAGTAAAAAAATGAATTCGGGATTTTACTCTGAGGTATTAAGTTTTACTTACTGTTTACCCGGAGCGGCTAAATCAGTAAATCCGCCCCTGAAAAGGCCCTGGGACGCGTTCCTATGTCCCACTGTTGTTAGTGACTGTCTGTGACTGTCTGTGGATGTTTGTGGTTTCTGAGTTAAAAAAAAAAAATTGCGAGGTGGAATGGTTGGATTGAAATATGATAAATAAAAGACATAAGAATACAAGGAAAACATAAAATCAGCCACTCATAAAAGCCCTAGTCTAACTAAAAGCCTGTTTGAATAGCAATAGTAAAACTGCTTTTTAAAAGAATCAATGCATTCCACAGCCTGGGTGATCGATCCCCTCTGGTTTTAAAATGAGTGGAGGGGGGGGGGGGGGGGGACCACCACTTACAACATGTGACCTCATGACCTCAGACTCCGGGAAGAAGTGTGACGCTGTGTCATGTCCGACAGCTTGTCCGTGCTAGGCGCTAAGTAAGGACCAGAATTTAAAAATGAATTCTAAAATGAACTGGTAACCAGTGAAGTGATGCTAAAACAGGTGTGATGTCCCTCTTCTGCTTGTGTGAGTTAACCCTCAAGTTGTTCATGTTTTCCTATATCAATGTTCTTTTTAAATCCCCAAAATAATATGATTGATTCCACACAACGCTCTTTGGCAAGTACAAATCTCTACTTTCATTCATTTTGGGGCGTCTTATTCAATTTAATAGCATTTGAAAACAACATTGAAGTGTTTTTGAAATAGTATTGAGTAAAAGTTGACATATTCCAGTCTGTCGTTATCCATCAACATCCATTCCTTTGATTTTATTCTAAATAATTCCTAATTTCTGCTTTTCTCAAACTCTTTTTAAACATTATGTATAATTTCCTATAAATGAGGTTTATTGACCATAAATTCCAAAAATA
>NC_045745.1:3952111-3952638 GCF_008692095.1 Etheostoma spectabile | reverse complement strand
TGTAAAACTAAAGTTAATAAGTTAGTGATACGTAGTGTTGAAAACATTAAAAAAAAGGGACAAAAGTGTTGAAAAAAGGGACAAAAAAGTAAGAAAAAGTTAAAAACATTGATAAAAACCGTCAACAAAAGTGTTGATTTTCAATTTTGACGGGAAGACAAAACAAGGGTTAAAAGCCTTGCAGCAGCTAGTTAGTTAGTTAGTTAGTTAGTTAGTGGTATAAGTTAGTATGGCACACTTACCCAATTTGAATGCCATGGCAGAGCGCTGCTGTTCCTGTAGGATATCTGCTCGTTGACTCCAGGGAAATAAAGACGTGTTGAGTTGTAACGTTAGTGTATCCAGCATCAGAAACACACATGGTGAAGTACACTTAGCAGAGGTATTACTTTCCAAATATAAGTACATAAGGCATATAAGTCGCCAACAGACCCTCATTGGGTCCCCAGCAATACACCCACCAAGTGTGGGGTAGATATAGATAGATAGAATGACATGCTCACAGAGATTCAAATGGTTACAAATGT
>NC_045745.1:3935191-3952101 GCF_008692095.1 Etheostoma spectabile | reverse complement strand
CAAAATAAAACTTCTCCTTGACCTTAATCCTTTACAGAAACATTTATTAGGGAGTTGTGTTTTAGTTGCCGTTGGGTTTGTGATCACCTTAAGCCGAACGTTTCAAGAAATGTGGAGCTCCATTTGCATAATTTCCCAGAGGAGCGCGGAGCTTAATTATCAACATGGCCGTGTGCAGACTAGAGCACGGCTCATCACATTAGGATGGCGTCCCGGCTGACTACCTGGAGACTCATCGCTGGCACAGTTAAACTCCCAACAACTTCAAAACTTTCGAAATAATGGAGCAAACCCTACAACACATTTAGATACGTATCACCGGAGACTCTGGTGGACCAGATGCACACAGAGCTGCATGCTATTTTAACTTATTTTCATTTGAAGATGATGGATTTTTCACATAGAGCAATCCATTGTGTGTGTGTGTGTGTGGTCTTCTCAGGGATGCTACACATTGCTCTGCAATTCCTTTATCGTCATCTGTGGTTTAATGCACCGTAGTATCAGTGTTTGGGTATCCCTCTGCCTCCTTCTCCCTGCTGCTGGACTGGAGGTCGAGGGAAAAGTGTTTATTTACTGTATGACAGAGAAAAAGAAATTATCCACCCCCTATCTCAATTTGCCTGTAGATACAGCGGGGAAATGGAAATACTCCTAGTTTGCGGCCAGTGAAAAGGCAATTTCCTAAAGGCAAAGTACTGCTGTGCAGCACCCTTTGTTATGATTTCATTAGTGGACACTCAAATACACCGTGTGTATTTCCGCCGTATACACACAGTGATTAAATTATGCAATTTAGACCCTAATCTTTTGGATATACGTGTGAAACTGCTGTTGTGTTTTTGTGGCACTCTTTACCTGGACACTTGTATGTGTGTTAATACTATGTATGCGTTGATCTATGCGCCTAAATGTGACTATATATAATATTACAGTGAGTGTATGTGGGTCACATTGTATGTTCACTGCCCCAGGCATCATTTCCATCAGCTTACCTGATCACATCCGGGTTATTATTACATATATACATGGGACTAGACAGAGATCAGCTCACCTGGGCTATTCTGGTGATAAGATGATGATGAACATGGCGGAGGAAGACACCGTAGAAGTTCTTTGCTGTATAGCTTTGGGCCTGCATCTGTAATTTCTCAGCTCTTTGCAGCATATGTTTCCTGTCCTATGTTTCATCAACGACAAACATGGCCGGCAACACAAACACATGAGTGATGTCTCTGCAAATCAAGACTTATTAGACACATTGTGTTGTTTGTTGTTTTGCATTGGCCTACAACTTTACCTGACAGAAGGCAGGCAACATCCTTGGAAGAGAAGAAAAATGTGTTTTCTTCCCCACTGGCTTGCATGTTGATGTCTGTGCTATGCATGTAACGTGACATCCAACGAGTCTGTGGTAGTGTGAGGCCACAGTCTAATGCGTGTGCTCTTTCAGGTGTCTTTGAAGTAAATAGCAGATAATGGACCTGTTTAGACTGCAGCCACATGAGAAGTTGCTTTCAGGTGGAGGAATAGGCAGTGGGTGCTGGTGGCACAAAGGATAGAAGTAACACTCCCAAAGGTCCAGAGTGGTTCTGTACTTCCTTCTTTTGATGTTTTTTGTGTTTCCACGTCGGACTGCTCTGGTCCCGCCGGAGCTGGTAGTCTCCGTCCATCCGACGGTCTAACTGGCCTGGCGGTTGGAGATGATAAGCAGCACATTAATCAGTTCTAATATATTCTAGTTTTAAACGTATATTGCATAACCTGTCCTGTCTTATTTTTCAACGGAAGTGTCTTTCTCCTGCTGACTTCTCATTATAAAACCCTTTTAAGTGCCTGTCGTCTATATAAGATAATTGTACCGTGGTTTCCAACCTTTTATCCTTAAGGGACCCTTTTGGAGTAAACTGTGACATATTTTTGGGATAGTTCATATAATATTAAATGCACAACAATAACAGAGGTGCAAAACAACTGTTAAACTGTACGATTAACAAATACTGAACACAATAACTGCAGGGAGTTTATGTAAAACAAGCAATTTGGATGAATTTTTAAGCAGATTATTTCCTGTGAATATTGCATGAGAGATGAGATTTTCTGTTATTTGTAGGAACTTGTAATATAAATCTCTATGTATTATTATTTTTAGTTTTAACAATCATAATGTACATACTTTACTGGCTCCTTTTCTTGAAAAATTGCTGCATACTTTTCTAATAAAAGTAAATTACAAAGCTGTTTGGCAGAGGACAGTGATACAGAATGCATATAGCTTGTGTTTAGGTCTTAACCTGTTTATATTAACTTAAAAAAATTAAATAAATGAAATGCTGACCAACTGTATATTTAACGAAAAAGGTTGTCTCACACCCCTTAGTCTGGCATTGCTAGACCTTCCTCCACAGCGCCGCGGAGGAGGGTCTGGCTAGTCCACACAGCATTCTGGGATGGGAGAGAAACATACTCTGGTTATGGTTATTATTATGTTGGCATTTCTTGAAACCTATCACAATCATCTTGGGTGGTGCTAAGATCCAAACACAATGTGTACGTTCAAAGGTTGTTTTAGTCGTGATATAGAATACACACCCCTTAAAATCAAGAAGGCCTCGCAACCCCCCTGTGAAGCTCTGACGACCCCTGGGGTGGGTCCGGACCCCCAGGTTGGGAACCAGAGAGTTAGTAGATGCTACTGTTCAGCTGGAAATCTTCCAATACCATGTTGTTTAGACAGGGAGTCACTGAGTACAAGGCGACTGTACGCCAGATTTTACTGGGTATTTTACTGGGTGGTCATCGTCACAGCAGCCGTCTCTCTGTGTTGTTGACAATTCATTTTTTAATTTTTAATTTTATCAGTTTATTTGTCAGGGACAATTCCTATAGGCATTGTTACATCTAATCTTCACATTTGAGACACATCTTCCTGTGTCTCAAAGAATTGATTTCAAAGTACTCTTGCTAGTTTATAAATCCCTTAACGGTTTAGGTCCAAAATACATTTCTGATCTGCTACTACACTATGAACCACCCAGACCTCTCAGGTCATCTGGGACAGTTCTCTTTCTGTCCCCAGAGTCAGAACTAAACAGGGTGAAGCAGCTTTTAGTTTCTATGCTCCTCATATCTGTAAACTCCCAAAAACCTGCAGATCCGCTGCTACTCTCAGTTCTTTTAAATCAAGGCTGAAGACCTTTCTTTTTGATGCTGCCTTTCTTTAAATGACTGCTCATTTCTTTAAATTTCTTATGCTGCACTGTAACTTTTATTCTTGTGTTTTATGTGTCTATTTTTTAACTGTCTATTCATGTGTTTTACCGGTTTTTAATGCTTATGATTTTTAACTGTTTGTACTTGTGTTTTATCTGTTTAACTGATTTTTTGTAAAGCACTTTGAATTGCCCTGTTGCTGAAATGTGCTCTACAAATAAAGCTGCCTTGCCTTGCCTTGCCTTGCCTTGCCTAATGTGAAGTGCAAACGATGCGACTTATACTGTATATGACTTAGCCATAGGCTAATTGACAGCCCTTGTCCCTGGTTAGGCTTTTAGAAATGACACACATGCAAAACACTATAAAATAGAAATAAAAACTAACAATTGAAGCAGAAAAACAGGCAATTACAGATGCAGAAAAAGTAAAGAATACATACAGTGCAGCCACATACAGTGCATGCATAAAAGATGAACGTTACAGCAGATTAAGGGCAGCAACCTAGATTAAACTCATCAGTACACTTAATATATGTCTATGTGTTTGCCAGAGGGAGAAGACACTTACAGACAACACCAACAAAACATGAATTAAAGAGCGCTACATCTACAGCTGAAGAGCCACCCAGTTCCTATTGAGTTGAATTCACCCCCCCCCCCCCCCCCCCCCCCCCCAATCGCTAACAGAGTTATGACAGCCAGCACACAGTGGCGATAGAGTCTGATCCAAAGGCAGAGGTCTTGGCATCGTTATAAAAGGGGCCTCCAAGCTCACAGAATTGAATTTCTTATTAGTATATCTTAAGTAGAATGAAATTGAGGAATTCTATATTACATACAGGGTGTGTGAATGTCTGCGACCAGAGTATATTGGATTTCTAACAAGAGTTACCAGATTTCTACAGCTGAACTCAGGCATTCCCGTTGAAATGTGACACATGAGTGAACCTGTGATTGGGGCGATTCTAGGTTTGGGTAATAATCTAAGCCACTGAGTTCTGTGTAAGAGTGATAGAATTGATTCAGTGTCACGCTTGGACGTCAGGTTATCACACACCTTCCTGCCCCACAAACCCATTCAATCTCTTTCTCTCATTCCCACTGCTGTGAACCTGTGTCTCTGGGAGCAGCTTTCCACTTTTTTAGCTACACCACCGAGAAAGAGATTTAAAGTTTATTTAGCCGTGTCTTTCTTTATATTGTAGTACAATGCTTTTTCTTCAGTTTTATTTAATTTTGCTTCTTGTTGCAAAAAAACCTTTACACAAAGACAGAGAAGCAAGCCCATGAAGGTAGTGCTATTCATTAGGGTGCATAAAGGCTTCCACAGCCTTGCAGCTACTTGAAAACAGGCAGAATGATGAACAATGAAAAATCTGTGCTCATGGCTGTTTTGCCTTTCCAAATCAATATTTCACTCCCTCAGTCTGAAGTCTGTGAGCACTTCAAAGCTGCTGAAGTGTGCATTCACACAAGTTGTCAGGAAAAAGAAATACAGCAAGTAACCCAAGGATTTTTTTTATCCTAGATTAACAGACTGTTAGTGTTGTGAATGGAAATGAAATTTAAGAAACATAAAAAACAACTATTGGTTGTCAGTTTTGCTTATAAGCAACCGCTCAGATTCCGAGATGTTAAATCCTAATCCCCTCCTTTGGCGCTGTGTGTTTAGTTTACAATGAAACTGGGACACATTAGTGCCCAGCTAACTTCTCTCCATTATTCACCGTCTCATCATCTCGGAGCCATTATGATAGCCTTGTGTATTCAGCGGTGCTCATGTGATCGGGATTGACATGTTCTCTCCACATCTCTTTTTTTATTCCTCTCTGTGGAGAAAGGACTGGACTTTTCTCCCTGTCTTTAGTTCTTACAAATGCAGACGGTTATTTGGGGGTTGGAAGGTTAGTAAGGCGGCAACTAACGATTATTTTCATCGTTGATTAATCTGACGATTATTTTCTCGATTAATCAATTAGTTGTTTGGTCTAATGTCAGAAAAGATTGAACAATGTTTATCAATGTTGTACAAAGCCCAAGATGACATTCTCAAATGTCTTGAACTCAAAGATATTCAGTTTACTGTCATCAGAGTGAAGAAACTAGAAAATATTTACATCAAGGAACTTAGAATCAGAGATGAATTTAATGCTGAAGTTGACAACTAATCGATTAATCAATTAATCTTTGCAGCTCTAACGGTTAGTAAACTGTCTGCTACTTGGGTCTATTAGGGGGTAATTGATGAAAACCCTTGTAGCTTGTTACTGCCTGGTGGCTAATGTGGACAGCTCTTTAAAACCTGTAAGGGGCTTTACAGAAATTACTGGGGAGTTAAAGCCCATGTTGCAAGTTAACCACGACTGTTGATTATTGGGTACAAAAAGCACTCAAGATATGTATATCATTTTAAAAAATGTCTCCAAATAGTTTTAAAAGTTAGTTTTTGGTCATTTTTGGTATTCGCGGGTTTATGGAGTCAATTCGGCGATGACGTCACTCAAGGGAGTTAAGTCTCAGCCTGGCACTAGAACTACGGTGACTGACTGGGATGAGGAAGAGGAGGAAAGGCCAGCAGCCGAATAATTACCAACCTGACAGACGTGAGAGGGCAAATGAGGAATTGTCAAGATTGTGGGGAAGTCTCCTTCATTTATCTCCTTCATTTAGCAACTCAGCAGTGCATACAACAACTTTACTTTTTACTGTCAGTGAACAGCACCGAGTGGACGTCAACGTTTTTTCTCGATCTAGTGACAGGGATCATGTCGTTAGCTCAGATAAGTACTGGTACACTTATCTAGATATAGGAATAGAAGGCATCCCCGAGTGTTATTTCTAAGTGTTTACCTCTTCCTCCGGTGAAAACGTCTCGCTGTTTGGCCGGTGCTTGTGTGTGTGTGGCGGCGAAGCTGCGGTGGAGAGCGGGTGCTGTAGGCGAGTGAGCCTCCGGTCGGGAAGCTCATACCGCTCACACTCGGGCTACTCTTCATTTACCTTTAACGTCATAAATGAAAATAATGTCCAGGATCTCAGGGGAAAGAAACGATATGCGTGTCTCCATTTCAAACATCACTGCAGGTTGATTGTGGGCGACAACGCTGTCGTGGTTAGCTTGCTGAAACTCTACTGCCGAAGTTGCTGGCTACACAACGTTAATCCGCTAGCATCCGTACAGGCTAACTATAGCCAGTTAGCTTTGTGTGTAACGTAACAAAAACCCACCCATCTCGTAGGAGCGATGTTACTATTCCATTCAATACAATTATGGTACAAAAGGTGCACTAATGCAGCATGTATGATGTTGACAACATGGACGCATATATAGGCAACACCAAAGGATAGTCGTAATATTTACCTAGCAGGCTAGGCTAACGCTGTTTTGCTAACGTCCGGCGGCGTAGCGTTAGCTAGCTCTAAACTTGTGAAAAGCCGAAAAACATCCCCCGTTTCACGCTTCAAGCTGTGTTTCACTTTCAGATCTTTGAATTCTTGGTTACGTCCGTCGTTAAAAAATCGGCCCGCCTAACACGGACAAATTGTACCGACCTTCCTACCTAACCTACAGCTAGCTAGCTCGCAAGCTATACCGGTATGCTATCTATAGCTATCTATCTCTCTCTCTTTAAATATATCTATCAATACTGTCTATATGTCTAGCTATATATATAGGCTATCTATGTATATGTATGTATTATCTATAATCTGTTGCTGAACACTCTTTCTTACACTGTTGTCTTCTATCTCTCTCGTAACTCTCAATGGTCTCTCTAAGCTGGCTGGCCTATCGTCTCCCTTGTGTGACGTCATGCAATGCATTGTGGGAGAAAAGCAAACCACTGTAAAATATGACCTACTTTTTCCTGTTATTTTATGTTATGTGATACTTTTCAATATCATATACAGTGGATAACAGTTTGAATGTTTATTACTAGCAATCAATAAGTGCAAATTTGTTGGAAAATTAAACCTGCAACATGGGCTTTAAATCCTATTTTTCCCTCCCCAACATTATTTATTTTAAAAAGAATGATGTAAGGATCGGAGCAAAAGATATCTTTGTTGTGTAACTTTTAGATTCACTTTACAATAAAATCCAGAAGAAAAAAAGTTTATGGTCTACCCCTGGCCTTCCCAGAAATGTAGACTAACTTCCCTTCAGCAAAAATAAAAGATATATAATTCTACCAATACCCTAACCCCCCCCCCCCCCCCCCCCCCCCCCCCCCCCCCTAATAATTTCCACACATACCTAAGAAATGTGAGTCTTTCCAACTTGACCAGTGCTGTCTCTGTTTTAAACTCAATCTTGATTTTTTTAAAGTTGCTTTTTGTTATTCATAACAATAATAAGGCAACTGTTGTCACTGCTTTCTTTCTCATCTTCGCCCATGATGTGAACAACACCGAGGTATTTAGTTATGGGAGTCCACATGCACATTGCTCTCCTGGCTACACAAGTAATGAACACTTAAACTTCAGCCTCCCTGCATAGCATCTTGGTGTCATGTCAGCCTCTTTCATCACACTGCCCATTCCTCATAGGATTAGATTACTGGGCCATTTAAGACCCTGATGAAATAAGGTTGATCCAACCTGCAGTGGAACCTAGAATGCTGTTTCAACCACCTTTTATTTTAAGGTTTGTCAGAAAATGTAGACTTCATTGTTCTGCAGTATGCATCCTGTACAGTATGCAATACATGCAGTCTGGCATTTTGGACATTAAAAGCACTTTAGTATTGCACTCCTACAATTTTGATATACTGACAAAGGATTTTTCTATTCCACACGTCCGTGTTCTTTGTCAAAATCTCGACTGCCAACAGTTTGGTCGGAGATTCAAGTGTGTTATACTTGTAGTGGCTAATGTAGCCTTTAGCTGCTTGCCTCAGGCAGAGATAAGAAGCGGGCTACAGAGGTCTGGTAACATAATTTCTTAACTCCACACCCCCAGATGATGTTTTTCCCATTTTCAAACATTTAGTTTTCAACCCCATCCGACATTGACTCAATTGACGTCATTTCATGCAGCTCCCTCTGGAGCCACAAAAGGCTGTATACAACAGTAGTACACCCCGAGACCTGTAAACACTCTTTGAATGAGTAAGAACGCTTTGGTTTGGTTTTATCCCTCTCAGATCTAAAAGGATGAAATTGATCCATTTTGAGTTTGCCTCCGATTTGCGGTTGATTTTACTGTTTTTCGACAGTCCTCTTCTCATTAAAGGCTTGAAGAATACAGTCAGCCTGAGCTGCAGCTTATCTGATCCAGACCGCCGCCCTGCATACTCCTGCTCTGATTGATCAAATCCAGCCTTCACCCTGCTTACACCTGTTAAAGACTGCGGCCTTGAGATCCTTTCTGTATTGATTCTGTGAGGATTATGCTGTGTTGTTCATCATCTATCCATTCTACTTTTGTTTCCAAGTTTGCTTTAGATGCCATCACTTCAGAGTAGCAGGGTAGTGGCTTTGGGTTGCGTGAGCACGCCTGTGCCTTTGTGTTTCTTCCACAAAAGCCAATGATGGTTTGATAAAGAAGGTCATTAAAGTGTCGTTAGGCAGTGAGCTTTGTGGCGCTGGGCCCCTGCAGATAAAACCTGGGGCAACTCTGAGAGCTGGGAGGGCTGGGTACAGGGTTGGGATACGCAAGGCTGACAGGCCGACCCTTAATGAACTCCACAGAGAGTCACTACGGCAGGCTGGACAAATTACACAACACATGCCTCTCCTTCACCCATTCAGACCTCTTTCTTTATCCCTATCATCCCTTTCCTCCTCCTAACAGTCAATCCCTGTGACCCCAGTGTGCAACGAGAACATCATTGAAAGCTTCCTACCTCCCCATCCCTGTTCTACCAGCACGCTCCTTCACTGCCCACACAAACCCTCAATTTGATACTATGTAGCCATTGCAGAGTAGCTCTCATGTGAGCATTGTTTCCCACTGACTGCAAAGCTGCTTCCCTTGAAAGTAAGGAAAACTGACATCTCCTGGAATCAATAGAGCGCAACAAAAGATGTTTGTTGTGTTTTCTAGAGAGCTACTCACTATCACAAGTTCAAGCTTTTCCAGTAACCCCAGCTCACCAAAGCTAAAACAACTGTGACACCTGGCAATGTAATGGGAATCCAGCCAGCACTCAGAATGACTAAGAGCAGCAATGATAGCCTGTAGCGCAGTCAATGCCTGCGTGGTAGCACGGGCTGGAAGACTTGACTCAATTTGTAAAAGTGAGACGCTCTACGGGTGCATGGGTGCTGAGGATAGGGCAGGAGAAAGGTGATCGCAGCAGCAGTACACAAAGCCCCGGAGTTTTAAAATGATGAGTGCAAATGGATTTAAGGAGACAAATAATTTTGCATTAGTTTCTGTCAATTACAGTTCGTCAAAGCTTTTGTTGTTCAATACATTAAAAGCTCTTTTTGGCCACTGTTGGACTTAAACTATAGGTCATGATTTATTTTTACATGTAGACACGTCAACAAATCAAGTGTAAGCGCAAATGGAGGTACTTCAGCACTAATTAAGTATCTAAATTGCACACTTAACTCTCACTGAGACTGTAGGTGTTTCTGCCAAACCTCTACTGCCACCAAGTGGCTCTCAGTTGACACACCAGTAGAGCATACAACTCTTGAATATGTGTTTTATTTGAGTGAACCAACCCTTTAAAATAGTTGTTAATACTTTTCTCATGGTGGATCCTTTTCCTTTTCATCTATGAAAAATTAAACATGCTAGCAGTTTCTCTCTATCTGTCCTCCTTCTTCTTCTTTGCATTCTGCATTAAACCCTTTCAGCCACCTTTCTCTTTTTACTAAACAGCTATTTTGTATATATTTATTTCTGTATTTATTGTTTCTTATTACTGTTTAATATGTTTGTTTGTGTATGTACTGTATGCACCTATCACCAAGGCATATTCCTTGTAGGGTAATTACTGCAGCACTATTCAATTCAGTTTTATTAATATAGCGCCAAATCACAACAACGGTTATTTCACAGCGCTTTTCCACTCTGTCTTCTCTGCAGTGTTCATCATGGCTGCTGGACTGCTGGTCTACCCCTTTGGCCTAAACTCCTCACTGGTCAGGTCCTTCTGCGGGGACTCCGACATCTACTACGCTGGCGAGTGCCAGATTGGCTGGGGCTACATGCTGGCTATTGTCGGAGTTATGCTCACCGTCTTCTTGCCCTTTTTTGCCAAATATGCACCGAAGGAGCAGCTGTCCCCTACCCCACTACCCACACTGTTATAGGGCATTGATATGATGTCTTGTTTTCCCCCTCGTGACCACTCTCTCTAACCTGGGCTGGATGTCATGGAGAGACACCTGCATCCCGTTTTTAAAGGTGATGCTGTTTTGGACAGCGATAGCAACCGTGATTACTGAAGCTGACAACAAACACTGTCTTCCTGCATCTGTTGTGTGACTATTTCCAATTCAATTCATATAGATGGAATGTTTTCCATCTATATGATCCTCATAAGTTTTACTGCAGTTTTGACTTAACTGTTTTCTTGTCAGTTCTGCAAACGATGCAGTCAGAAGATGCAAGGACCTCATTTCACAGGATTTAAGCAAACATGACCACAAACATAACAAGTACACACTACACATTTAAGTGTTTTTTCCCCCTTCTTTTCTTTTGTGGGTAACAAGTCAACATATGTAACATTCCAAAACAGACTAGAGGCTGGCTGCATAAAGAGAGTGGAAGCATGATGTTATGTGGCAGTGCGACCCGTCCAATCCAATGTTTCAATAAGAGGTTTTGAAGAACATTCGACTCAACGAGAGAGACGCTTTGAACTGTCGAAGACTGAAAATATGAATGTGCTTATTGTGCTAAAGCGTATGGACTGTACAGTACATATGGTCTGGATATAACAGAGCTGATGTTTAAGGTTCAAAAATACCCCATCGAAGAGAGAAATCTGACGCTTTTGAAGGATTTTTGCTCTTCAGATGTTGTCTGCCAGTCTTTTGACCAGGCAGTGAACAGCATTGGGAGTCAAGGAGATGTTTTAGCTTTTTAAAGACAGTGGATTTACTAACTGCCTCAAAGAAACGGACTACGGACACAGCATCAGACCTGCCGAGAGGAAAAATGAAGTGAATCATAATATTAAGTAGTGGTTTCAGAGTAAAATTGTTATGTTGGGATACTGCATCCTTTTGTTAACCTTCTCCCCTGAACTGTTTATGTAATGTAACTAGCTTGTCAAACATGAGCAATTGTTTTCTGTCTACAACACACAATACTAAACACTCTAATTCAGGAAAAAATGATTGCAAAAGGCAGGGAGATGTAGGAATTTTGTCAAAATGCACGATGAGATGGGCTTTGTTAATGGTAGAACAAATGATCTAGATTTTAAATGTGATCTGACCAACTTGTGCCTTTTAACATAACCAAGACAATACAATTCTTTTTCTGCTGAATAACTGTGGATCCTGTTGTGTGATGTGTTTGTTTTCTCTTCTCTTATACTTTTTCTCTCTGACATGTTAAGTCTTTCTCCTGTACTTGATGCAGTATGATCTCATTAACATGAGAAAATAAAAAAAATGTCTTCTAAACCTTAGAGGTAATGGCAGAGAGAAGGGAAGGAAAAAAAGGAAACCAGTGTACTTCTGTTCAGTTACACCCTGAGACATTTTTGCCAATTATTTAGAAGAAGGTAAATCACTTGAATTGCTATATTAAAAGGTTGTGACATGCAGTTAACGGATAACAGATTAATTCCTGGCATCTTTGTCTTTTGTGATTTAGAAATTGAGTGGTAGAGAAGGGAGCTGTACAAATTGAACTTCGCCTTTGGTTATCTGCGCTGAGCTGACACATTATTCACTATGTGTAAAACGTGGCTTAAATTAATAAGCTCCTCAAGTAAGCTAATGCATTTCTGTGTTTACGTCGATCCACTTCTCCTTTTAAGATGCTGGCACCATTCGTCAAGGACAAAATGTCTACGTCTCCACTCACTCTCCCTGTACACTGCCAATTTTATCAAGCTAAGACTCCCTTTTCTAGTAGGTGTTTATGTGTGTGTTGGTGTTAAATACTGGGTCAGATTTTACTAGTGGGTTAATCTTTAAATATTTCCCAAATTTTGGTTCCCATAATGACATGTCCGGACATTAAGAAAATTACTGTGATTATGTTGCTATATTTGAAAGAAGGTCAGGAGAGAAATGTTGGTACTGTATTGGACCTCATACTGTGCTTGACTGTGGGAACGACTGGCGTGACTGCACTGGACTTATTCCCCTATTTGTTGAACCATTGTATGTAAAGTCTCAGCACTGGTGGAAGTGTTTTGGTAGAGTAGAATTATTGTTTTGTTCATTGTGATGTTTGACTGTAAATAAACTAACTGTCCTTGATATCACGTTATTCTTAACTGCCCCGCTTTTCAAAGATATATTTTGAGATATTACCTCATCGTGTTTGCTTTAACTGAATTAACCTCTAAACAATGTTTGCTGTTCTGTGAATTTTCTTTGTAATAAAAATATTTCAGAACTTACAACAACAGAGGCTTTACTGTCCGTTAAACGAAACAACTCTTTATATATTTTATTCACAAGTCAATACAAAAACAGATTCGCCAGAACACGCAAGTGAATTCAGTTGTTAAAGTTCAGCACAACATCGTAACTGTGGCCTTTACAGGTCAAAACATGTTTACAAAAGAAAAAAGAAACTTCTACCCATGAGAGGACTGATCTATAGCACTAAGCTCATGCACCTTCATTAAATACTGGTATACTTCCGATTCATCTTGTATGGCTGTTGATACATACAGTTTTGATGCTCAGACTTCACTGAGTGATTTGACCAGCGCCCTCATTTCTGCATCGCAGGCTTTGATGGCCTCCTGAGCGTTCCTTTGCTCCGAGGGCAGGCCGGGTCTGACGGACACACACATCAGGACATCTCTACTGCGGTCATAGTTTCCCACACAGCGATGAACTTGACCCCGGATGAGACGGGGCAGTTCCTGTTCCTGTTGGACAAGAGGCAGATTAAGTCAGATTTCAGTGTTATTTTATGTTTATACTTTCCATTATTATAAATGGCAGTTTCTGGTCACCGCTCGATACAAAGATACATGCTTGGCACCGGAAAACTTTAAAGAGGTTGAGGAGCAGGTTGATATGCAGGAATGAGAGCAAAAAAGGTTGCATTTATTAACAAATCCATTAATGAGACTGAGGGAAAATGGACCCTGGGAAATTAGACAAAAATAACATTAAAACTTTAGAAAGCTGCAGCCTCACAGCAAGCTGCCACCAGATTGAATAGCTGATAACCACATAACATCACATGCAGAAAAAACAAGAGAAAAAACAACCATACATACAATAGGGTGCACCCTTTTTTTTAGCTGATCATAACACTGAAACAAAAACTAAAACACACATATATACACACTAAAACTAATTAAACAATATTGTGTTAGGTATATCACCTGATTGATTATTTATCAGATTAACTGAAACACTGCACTGTAATAAATCATTTAACAGAGTCACGGTAATGTTGGGAAACAGTGAAAAGCCAGTATCAACAATATTCAGTAATTATTTAGTAATGTTTGAGTTTGATTAGATGTGAAAGCCTCTAAAATTAAACTAAGGATAATGATGATAGCAACATATTCATACATTTACACTAACAGGTTTACTTGTACAGGAAATATACAGTATAACCAAAGTGAATCATAATTATCATACTAAACGTGGATGACATCCAAGTCATTTTTAATAAAAAGTAATTTTATCTGACTGAAGCTGAGGAGACATAGGGCAAGTTATTGTGAGCAAATTTACATTGTTCTCTGATAAACCCAAGACACATTTATTCAATTCATTTCTTAAGGGAAAGCTTTTTCCACAACTCACATTTTCATAGAAGACACACGGCACTACCTCCTTCCCGTCTCTCATGAGGAAGTTTTTGGCTCCGTGGTGACCCAGTGTGACCGCAGAGTCAAGAGTAGCTGAGGGAGGAGCACAGTCTGTCAGTTTAATGATGTTTAAAACAGCATACACAGCACTGACAACAGCAACTCCCAGTCAACTGACCAAATATCTCAAATAAGTATGGGACTTTGTCTTTAAACTGGCTCCAGTGTCTCATGCCATCAATAACGGATGTCAGGATCCTCAGTGAGTTTTCAATGGCTGGCTTCCTTGGAAATGTGTCCTGCTAAGCACACATACAAATACTGCAGTGATCACAACAACAACAAATAATCTTTGTATATTATATATATTTTTCACATAGCTTTCTACCTGAGTTTTAGTTTGTCGAGCAGTCCTAGGTTGATTTGTGCTCTTGTTTCCCACAATGGGGGATTTCTGTGGCCCAAAGCTGTTAGTAAACTTCCAGGAGTTTTTCTGTGGCTGCGCTGCAGGAGCAGAGGGCCTGCTGGGTGCTGGGACAGGAGCTGGCAGAGGTCTGGGCTGATGGGAATACTGATGGGTGGGATTGGGCGGTCTGTAAGAGGACTGCTGACCCATCTGAGAAAACCCAGTATGGGGCATTGGCTTGATTTGTGCACTCTCACTGATATTGGGAGCTTGATATGTGCTCTGTCTGGACTTAACACCGGGGCTGAAATCCTGTTGTCTCATTGGGTTGCTGGCCGGTCCCATCTTAGAGCTGAAAATTAAAATACATAAACCTATTTTCAAATACCGGGATCTCAAATTGAAACCAAGCACACAATAAACACATTCAACTTTTTTCTTTTGTCTTTGGCTTTTGGTCTGTGTTTTTCATATGTTGTCTCTGCCAGGTACACTGTATTTAGTATACAACTATGTTCTATGAACATAGTTGTATACTATACTATTACTACTACTATTCTATGAACATAGTTGTGTTGATGAACATGAACATAGCTATGATATTTCTGTAAAGATGTTTGTATGGTTATATAATATAAAAATATGAAAGAAATGGTCCAGTTTAAATAGCTTGATGGTGATTTGGGGGTTTACAATTAGCATTTTTCATTGTTGTGAATGAAACATACCTTGTACCTCCAAATTTGTATGGATGTTTTATGGGTGTTAAGGTTTTCATTGCAGGGGCAGGTCCAGGAGAAGGTCTGATGCTGCCATATTGCTGGGGTGGAGTAGACTGTGGGATGGCCTGCCTGTTCCACTGGTGGCTTAGTGGAGCACCAGAGGACGGACCTGAGGCCTGGTAACATCCATAGGTACCTGAGGAAAGGTACATTATTAGAAGAAAATCTTATGGCAGCCTCCTCTGTCTGTAGCTGTCTATCTTAATTCATGGGGAGACATTTTACAATATTGTCCATTTTTAATGTAAAATGTTCTCAACTGTGTGATTCAGCAAAATATGGTGATTTAAAAAAAGACATTAAATTAGATATTAAGCAAGACTCAAGAGCAACAATTGCCTTTCTAAAATATACATTTCATGATTTTCTTTGGGTATACTGCCACCTATTGACTGAAATCCGGTAGAAGCTCAAAGAGTCTGAATGCTTCACCTGATGTGCTGTGAGATGTAGCTGAGCTGCTGCTGGCCATGTATTCACTGTGGGAGAAGAATTCATTCTCCGAGGGAGCAGATGTCAAAGGAACTCGGTTTCTTTTCTTCTGGTTAAAGAGCGGCACAGACATGCAGCCTGATGGACACAGCAGAGAAAACATATGTGAGTTGAAGTATTATCAAACAAATCAAATGTTACTAGAACAAGCAGAACATATTTATAATTGTATTATGTTATCTAACATTAGATTGCAAGACACTAATCACTGACACTGGAAACCTAACTACGCCTCTGTCTTCCCACAATTTTGTTGAGGCTTGTTTATCAATGTTTTTAACTTTTTCTTACGTTTTTGTCCCATTTTCCAACACTATTGACACTTTTTTCGACGTTTGTCACTTTTTTGACGTTTTCAACACTACGTCAAACTAACTTATTAACTTTAGTTTTACAGTTATTTTTGGAATTTATGGTCAATAATGTATAGCTACCAGTTGTAACTTTCTTTTACAAGCCCAAATTATTTTCTATGAACATTAATTAATTACTAACAGACAGAATATGTCAACTTTTACTCAATACTATTTCAAAACCACTTCAATTGTTTTTATCCAAATGCTATAAAATGGAATAAGACGCCCCAAAATTAATGAAAGTAGAGATTTGTACTTGCCAAAGAGCGTTGTATGGAATTAATCATGTTATTTTAGGGAATTAAAAAGAACACTGATATAGGAAAACGGGTCAATTTGACCCGAGGACAACATGAGGGTTAACTAACTATAGTGTGTGTACTAGCTATAACGTTACATTTCTTTTACAAACCTGCTGTTGGCCTGGTTGGCTGGTTTTCCTGTCTCCACATTGTGATGGCTTGGAAAAAACGTTATGTTATTGACCTTAGCTCTTACGTTACAGGAAGAGACGCACCAAATAACAAAAATTTATGAAAAAGACCTTTAAACCGATGTCCTGGTTGGTGTTTTCCCCCACTTGGCTGTGAAAAAAGTTAGCTAGCTAGTTAAATTAGCTAGCTAGCTTAGGTTAGCTTAACGTTAGCTAAAAAGTTAATAACTGTTTAGACAGCTCATGTAGCTAGCTAGGTGGCATTACAGCTGTAATGTATAGCTACCAGTTGTAACTTTCT
>NC_045745.1:3933720-3935181 GCF_008692095.1 Etheostoma spectabile | reverse complement strand
CCCAAATTATTTTCTATGAACATTAATTAATAACTAACTTCTTTTTCTCGGATAACAAAAGTTAAACCAAAATTAGCTACGACGAAGGTTCCTTTACAGGTCAACACCTTGGAAAGCGACACGCGCCAAACACTGGTGACGGATGTTGCCTTCACGATCCCCTAGCAAGCTCGGAAGTCCAAACACTAAGACAATTCAAAAACGCTTTTTTGAAAAGAATGACAGTATTTTTGAGATTTACAGTGCTTGTTTGTGGTGCCTTTTAAAATAAGGAAACCTGTTAGTCAGTGTGGATATTAGGCACATGTCACTGTTACTGTATGCCTCATATTGAAGCCTATACATAGTCGTTTAATGGAGAGAGCGTTGTAGCCGATTCTGTGGTCTGTCTCGGGACTATCAAGGACTACAGGTTACCGCCACTAGGGGCGCTAGAGACACGGGTCTCGACCAGCTCCTTGGCAGTCTGCCTTGTGGTCCGTGAAGCGGCTTTAGTATTTTCTCCCCTTTCCTGTCGTTTTGGCAGCACTGTTAGCTGGATAAACGTCAAATAAATGTCAGATAATGTCAGATATCATCAGTTGACATCATGGTGAGATTTGAGGCTTTTTCCAGATTTCATGCAGAGAAAATCCTTGGAACGATGTTCTAGTGATCAGGGGCTGGATAAATCAAGATGATGTAGTTACTTTTGTTACTGTTCTGTAGGCTACGTAAGTTTAATTTTTAATTCAACTTTTACATTTTTGTATTTCATTTAATGTTGCTTTGACACTCAACTCTAAATTTTTTACTCCACTACATTTGACATTAGTTTCTAGGTCAAGATTTGATACAAGGGGTCATGTGAAAAGCTAATAAAATGCAACACATTGGTAAAGTATAAATAACTGAATAATGACTATAACTAAATCATGATTTCTATCAATGTTAAATGTCCAAATAAATCTGTATTAAAAAAAAATTAAGTTGCTAAAGCCATATTTTTACTCTTTTCCAGGCTAAAGGCCTTAAAGGCTAAACTGTCCAATAAAGCGATAATGGAAATCTTTTTCAGGCTGTTAATTAAAGCCATATTTTAACTCTTTCCGGCTACGCTAAAAAGGAATCTTCCTGTTAAGCCAGGTTCATTCCACCTCAGACTGAGATAAGAGATATTCAGTGTGTCACTCGGGTAATATAGGACCATTCGGATGTTTTATGATCAACTTTGAAAAATTAACAATTACAAACAATACAGAAAAATAAAATAGAACTTGGAGAGAAAAGATGGGAGGGAGGGAGATAAAATCACACACCCTAATAGACATACACACCAACATATACAAGACAAGGAACCAAACATGGCTACAGTCTAGACTTCACAGCCTCAATATCGCACACCCAAGTGTCCAGAGTTTTTCCCAGTGCTCCATATACACCACATCCAGGTACGCACTCGTCCATGCATGGATTGACAGG
>NC_045745.1:3926980-3933710 GCF_008692095.1 Etheostoma spectabile | reverse complement strand
GGGGTTCTAACGGGTTGCAATCATCTTCTTTGCAGCTGTAAATCCAGAAAATACAGCACATTTGAGTTCCAGATAGTTGAAAGGTTGACAGATCGTTCAAAAATCAAAACATTGACAGTAACATTAAACAAGGTTTGTCAAGAATTGACGGGGATGCAAAATGAAAAATACATCCTGGAAAAAATGTAGTCTACCTGAGAAAAAGGAATAGTCCTTACAGGTGAGATTAAGTGTACTCCAAACATCTATAAGCCCCAAGCTGCTGACCCATGACTTCAGAGCATTTGTACCCTGAGCCTGGTCCCCAGTGGCCTTCGCATTCAACCGATCAATATTTGGGTCCCACACAGCATTGAAATCTGCACCAACAATAAAACAGGCTGTTGACTCCAGCATTTGAATAGTGATCATGTTATAGAAATTGAATTTGCCATTCAAAACATTTGGTGCATAAGCTGACACAAATGCAATTTTCTGGCACCAAATTCTGTCGTGGAAATCACAATCCTGCCTGTATCATCTGGAGGTGGCTGTGGCTCAGTGGTTGCCTGCCAGTCGGAAGGTTGGTGGTTCAATCCCTGGCCCTGCAGTACCATGTCAAAGTGTCCTTGGGCAAGACACTGAACCCCGAGTTGCCCCCCGGTGCTGCGCATCGGAGTGTGAATGTGTGTGAGTGTGTATCTGATGAGCAGGTGGCACCTTGTACGGCAGCCTCGGCCGCAGTGTGTGAATGTGTGTGAATGGTGAATGTCTCCTGCATGATGTAAAAGTGCTTTGAGTAGTCGTTAAGACTAGACAAGCGCTATATAAATACAGCACATTTACATCATCTGACCAAAAGGACAACACTTTAAGTGGGAGATTCTGTTTGGCAACAATGGCCATGCCTTTTGTTTTTGTGCTCGCTGGCGAGGACGAAATTGTATGATAAAATCTATTTGCCAACCGGCCGGCATCCACTATCGATCCATTCTGATGTAAGATTTTAAAATGAAAGGCTTAAATGTCTAATTGAAGCTATATCAGAATCTTTAATTTTAAAAGCCTACATCAGAATGGTCCAATATTACCCAAGTGACACACTGCAAATGTGTTACATCACTATGACATGGAAGGAATTTAGCTTAACAGGAGGATTCCTTTATAGAGTAGCCTGAAAAAGACTAAATATATGGCTTTAATGAACAACTTGAAAGAGATTTCAAATATAGCTTCATTTGGACATTTCAGCCATAACATTTAAAATCCTAAATCAGAATGGTCCAATATTGCCTGAGTCACACTGGATGTGTTATACCTCACTCTGAGCTGGAATGAACTTGCCTTACAGGAGGATGGCTTTTTAGTAGCAAAAGAGTAGAATTATGACGTTAACAGCCATGAAATATTTCAAATATAGCTTTAATTGGACATTCAAGCCTTTAATTTTTAAATCCTACATCAGAATGGTCCATATTACCTAAGTGTGGATATGGGGTATCTCAGCTTGAGTCGGAATTAATCTGGCTTAACAGGAGGATTGCTTTTTAGAGTAGCCTGAAAAAGAAAATATGGCTTTAATTAACAGCCTGAAAAATACTTTAAATATAGCTTTATTTGGACATTTAAGCCATTAATTAAAAACAATTTTTTTTTCATCAGAATGGTCCAATATTATCCGAGTGAATCACTGGACATGTGCTGTCTCACACACACCTGTTTTGAATTGAGGAAATGAGGACCAAAACGCAGAGATGAGGCAGGCAGGCGGGAGTGTAATAAGGATTTATTCTCAAGTCAAAACTAACAACCTTAAAAACTCCATGAAAAAAAAAGTCCAAAAAGGTGAAAACTCCAAAGGGAGACAAAAATTAAAAAGTCAGAAAAGGAAACCTGACCTCGGGGAAGAATCCAAAAGCAGGGCAAGACAACTGGAACAGGAAGATGGAAAACCCGCATACCGACACATAAAACTATCTGACAAGAGACAAAGGGGACACAGAGGTTAAACACAAGAGCCGAGGTAACGGGGAACAGATGATACACCAGGTGAATCACATCAGGGCAGGGACGACAATCACAGAGGCGGGGAAAAAAACAAGGCAGGAAGTAAAACTAGAGACAAGACAGCACAGAAAATCAGACTATCAATATAAAACAGGAAACAGAACATACAGACACTCACAAAGGGAACACAAGACAGAAACTACAACATAAGACACGGGGAGGAAACTAAGACACAAACACGAGGAGAGAAGACAGAACCAAAAAACCAGAGAAAGAGGAACAGAAAACAAAGAAATATACCAAAATCATAACAGACCCTGGCTTAACAGGAGAATTTAGTTTTAGAGTAGCCTGAAAAAGAGTAAAAACATGGCTTCAATTAACACCCTGAAAAAGATTTCAAATATTGCTTTGATTAGACATTTAAGCCTTTAATTTTAAAATCCTACATCAGAGTGGTACAATGTTGCCCAAGTGACACACTGCAGATGTGTTGTTTCACTCTGAGGTGGAAGGAATCTGGCTTAACAGGAGGATTCCTTTTTAGAGTAGCCTGAATAAGAGTAAAAATATGGCTTCAATTAACTGCCTGAAAAAGATTTCAACTATAACTTTAATTGGACATTTAAGCCTTTAATTTTAATAAACTATATCCGAATGGTCCTATATTACCCAAGTGAAACACTGGAGATGTGTTATCTCAGACTGAGTTGGAGTGAATCTGGCTTACCTGGAAGATTCTTTTTTAAAGCATCCTGAAAAAGAGTACAAATGTGGCGTTAATTAACAGCCTGAAAAAGATTTCAAATATAGCTTTAGTTGGACATTCAAGCCCTTCATTTTAAAATCCTTCATCAGAATGGTCTGATTTTACCCGAGTGACACACTGGAGATGTCTTTAATTAAAAGCCTGAAAAAGATTTCAGATGTAGCTTTAATTGGGCATTTAAGCTCTTAATTCTAAAATCAAATTAAAAACAATTTCAGTCCATTTGTCTCATTTTATACGCTGTGTAACAATCACCACCATTGCCAAGAACAAACGGATACTTTAGCTTAAACACAGCTTATACATTTCCCATACTTGTGTTCAAACACATGATTAAGTGGAACTTTTTGTACTTATGGGTAGTGATGGGCAAATAAAGCTTTGGTGAAGCACTGAACCACTTAGAGGAATTGTTTGGAAAATGGGTTCATTACTAGAAGCTTCAGTTACAGTGACCTTGCAACCGATGGGATATCATTCTTTTTAAAATAAAGATTGAAGAATTTGTGTATTGGCGTTGGGGAAACAGAGGATGTGCTGGGAAAATATGGCACAAGTTGGGTATGCTTGTGTAACTATGGCCAGGGGAAATGTGGGATAAGGAAAACTCAACGATTTTTAGTAAGGAACATTATTTTTTCCACACTTTTTGGACTGAGCCTGTTTCTTTTTTTTGCTCACATTCTCTCCACATTTAAAGAAGTTTATGTTTAGCCAGAATAAAAGGTGAGGGGACACATTTTCATGATGGGATGGTTGTAACCCTTTTTGTCTCAGCTCCTATAACTTGTAGAATGTTTGTGGTAGGGCACTCAAATTTGGACACAAAGTACCCTCATTTGTCTACTACAATTAGAATTTCTTTTAACGTCTCCAACTATATCACAGAATTCATTATTTAATGTCAAATGCAAGGAGTGTCATTGTTGAACCTACCCCACCACCAGGGTGTGTTGTAACACACCTTGGGTTAAATTGTAACAGCAAGATTGAAGAACTAAAAACTGAGACTACACCACAAAACATGAATCTATAGGACCAAATGTGCATGTGTCAACACTAAAGCATCTTCCTATGCTTCACTATGAACAAAAATAACTCATCACCATGGCTAAATGAAGAACAGTGTCAGAATGGCATGGATCCTAATGTTAGAAAAGCTTTCCTATAGAACTTTGATAGTACTATAATAATACTTTTGAACGTTACACATACAAATGGGAACCTTCAGCAGGGGGTCAGAAGTAGCTCAAGAATCTCCTCTCTTACCTGATACAAGTTACCTATGTCAAACTTCAACAGTATCAGTACTAAACAAAATATAGACTTGGTCCTGAAAATTACTTTTCATAACTGACAATTGATGTTTTGGCTCTAAAATCTGCACACTTTTCACAGCCGTGCAAATTCACATGCAAGATCAAGCAGAT
This sequence comes from Etheostoma spectabile, assembly GCF_008692095.1. NCBI lineage: Eukaryota > Metazoa > Chordata > Actinopteri > Perciformes > Percidae > Etheostoma > Etheostoma spectabile. The sequence continues at coordinate 3,929,525 of NC_045745.1, read as the reverse complement.
GTTATACATGAAATTTCTCATATCGTCACCTTCCTAAAATAATCGCCTAAGTCATTTTTTTTCACATTTTTCAGAAAACTGAACCAAATACTGAACATATGATATTTATTAATAATTTCATTGAAGCGTGTTATGACAATAGATGACTTTTAACATACTAATAACAATGTCTGTAAATAATGCAACATGAGAGGAATAAATGACTTTGGCAAATTTATGAACATGCCTTTGTGACTTAGGCAATTTTAAACCCCCAACTCTGTCAACGATGTGTTTACATGCACATCAGTAACCGGGGTATACGGTGAAGTGAATAACCGGTTTATGCCAGTTTTCACATGAGCAGGGAAGAAGGACCAGATATTTTTCTGAAAAGACAAGAGTTAAGCGAAGTCCATGAAGCTCGCTAAATGCTAGTTTTCATGATTTTTTAGTTAAAAACATAGTTTCTACTTGTTAGATTACGATAAAGTATTTAAATATGTCTCGATAAGATCATGTAATGTGGACAAAATTCAACAAAAACTCTGAAATATTGTTTTAGAAGAGTGAAGTCCATGAAGCTAGCTAAAAACAGCTAGCTAAATGCTAACTTTCATGTACTAAAATGCAGACTAAAAAGGCTGAAGAAAAACTACAAAATAACTATGCGTATCGCCTAGCCTATATTGTAGTAAACATCATCACTTCCCGATTGGGGACGAGCCCTGAATCATGGAAATAACTTCACTGATAGAGCGGTAGATCTTCTTTCTTCTTGAAGCAGCGGCCATGTTGAAAAGCTTGTAAAACCGCCTAAGTCACATTGTCTTTTGACTTAGGCAAAATAAAACTGCCTAAGTCACATTGTCTTTTGACTTAGGCAAAATAAAACTCCTAAGTCACATTGTCTTTTGACTTAGGCAGTCAAACCAAAGGCGTAGAATCACAAGACCTGTTCAACTGAGAATGTAGGAAATGTTACCAGAGGTGGCCAGCACCATGAGGAGATGATTTAGGCAAGAAAACACTTTTTGTCAAAAAATGACTTAGGCGATTATTTTAGAAAGGTGACGATATGACTCTTATGTCATCCGTTATTGGTGAAAGTGATGTTGTTACAATTCTCCCCCCCCCCCCTACCCCAGTGGGTCTTCAGATCTTTTCTGTCATGTACCTCCACTGTAGCTTCCATATTAATGAAAAAAATCAATATAAGATAATTTGTTTATTAGTCCCCAATGGGGAAATTACTGCACTGCACTCTGTGTACACACTTTTTGTTAGTACTCACACACAGGCCTGAAATACACACACATGCACTATACATGGAGAAATGTCAGAGTGAGTGGGCTGCCAGCTGAACCAGCGGTCGGGGGGGGGACAGTGCCTTGATTGCTCAAGGGCACCTAGCAGTGCCCAGGAGGTGACCTGGCATCTCTCCAGCCACCAATCCACGCTCCCAACTTTTCGGGTCCATACGGGGATTTGAACCAGTGACCCTCCGGTTCCCAACCCAACTCCCTGTGGACTGAGCTACTGCCACCATACGAACAAACTCATGATTGTCAGTGTCGAGGCTGCTACAAACCAAACGCCACTTTTTTAATGCTTTGGGCTACAATTCATATATATTTTGAGAGAGATTTTACATTTTGAGAGAAAGACTTTTTATCGAGAGAATTTTTTTTCACACTGATAGCAAAAAGTGTGCATTTGAGAGTTTTAAAAAGTATTTGGAGAGAGATTTCTTTTGCTATTGGTCTGAAAACTTTTTCCCTCAAATATTTTTTTCTCTCTCATAAAACGTTTTTTTGCTATCAGTGTGATAACATTTTCTCTCAAATATTTTTTTTTCTTCTCTCAGATTTATTTTCTGATTTGTTTTCTTTCTAAAGGAACAATTCTAGCTCCATAAGTATGCGGTTAAATCACCCAGAAGTCCATTTAAATACTCACTATAGCCAAAAGATGGCGCTCTAACATAGCAAATGATAAGTAAAACTCATGCGCAGGAACAGAAATGAAATCTTGGTCTGCTCAGACCATGACAGTGACAATATGGCTGTAATTAACAGCCTGAAAAAGATTTCAAATATAGCTTTAAATGGACATTTAAGCCCTTTGTTTAAAAATTCTATAACAGAATGGTCCGATATTACCCGAGAGACGCACTGAAGATGTGTAATATTACTCTGAGGTGGAATGAATCTGGCTTAACAGGAGGATTCCCCAGTTTCTGCAGTACTCTTCAAAACACCAGAAGATGTACACTAAATAATCTTTGAATAAGCAATAATCAATAAAAAAGAAGAGAGTGGAAGTGAAGGAAAAGCGGCATTGTTTATCTCCAAATCAAAATGACTGTCTGACTGCAACACTGTTAGGAACACTCCATGAAGCCGTTTGTTTTAACAATTATAACGTAATAATAATAAAGTATACTTTATTAGTCCCGCAAGGGGAAATTACAATTTACGCTCTGTTGTTATTACACACAGGCCTAAATTACACACACATGCTCAGTACCTGGACATGCACTCATGGAGAGATGTCAGAGTGGGGG
>NC_045745.1:3924067-3926970 GCF_008692095.1 Etheostoma spectabile | reverse complement strand
GGGGGGGGGGGGCTGCCCATGGAAAGGCGCCCCGAGCACTTGGGGGTCCGGTGCCTTGCTCAACAGCACCTAGGTCCAGTGACCATGAGGTGAACTGGCGCCTCACCAGCTACCAGTCAAATAAGTAAATAAGTAAATTCTTATAGGAAGACTTAACTTTTTAATCATACACTCCTAAATCAATTCTTCTGTTATCCAATTGGAGGCGTTCACCTTCCTGCTAAACCAATCAGAATTGTACACAAATTGCATGGGCCAATCACAGAGTCACAACCCTGCTTTAAGTCTGTTTCTCCCCTTGCTATCAGCTATCGTTGCAGGCAAAGAGTGCAACCCTCCACCTCCCCTTCGACTTCCAGTCATCTACTCCAGCTGGCCGGTCCGGAGCCTCCTTCAGTCTGGTCTTCGGGCTCCTTTGTCACCACCACCGGTGTCTAGATTCCATCTGGGGGTCTGATGGTTCTCTACCCCTATATAGATATACAATATATTTGTATAGCAATGGAGTCTAATCTCCAAAGACTTTGTACATTTTTATTGAGCTTTACAATAAACCTTGTTTGCATATCTGCGAACATGTCTCTCCTGATTGACATGTTTTTCTACACTCTCCAGCAAAATGGTTCTTCTAATCCCAGTTTGGGGTCTCTCTCTGATATTATACATGCATATTATATATTCAACATATTTAATGCCCTTTAACTCCCTGTGGTCTGTACATAAAGAATCCTACAGATGATTGTAGAGGCGAGTCCCCTCTGCCAGTCTTCCCAGCCCAGCGCATTGAACTGAAAGCGCAGCGTGCAAAGTAATGCAAATTCGCGACAACCACGGCTACCATAAACCTAGCTTAAGCGTCAAAATCCACAAAAGGGATCCTTCTTACCTGCAGCAGTCCAAATACTGAAATCTGCTTTCTACGATGATTCATTTTGTAATGTAAGTCCAATATTCCCTCTCCTTTAATAATAGCTCTGCTTTGGTCTGCACCAACTCCTGAGGGAAATATCTCCTCCTTTGCTGCTAAATGCTCCACTGTCTATGTTCACTAATTCACCATTAGGTACTGAGGTAGGTTACACTGGATTTGATGTGAAACTTGGTGGAAGAGTGTAGTTCATGCTACACCCAACACACAAGGAAAAACATATTCACGGGGAAGTTACACAAATTGTTTTCCACTTTTTTTTAAAGCTATGGTGCACAACTTTTTTAGATTAACAAATGTCCGTTGCATTGAAGCCATTGCCAAATGACTTGATACAAAACTATTTGAAACTGTCAACTCCTATCTCTGTATTTCTGAGTATGGCTGGGTTTACAAAATGGTTTTGTCGACTTTTGCGCGCAGCAGCTTGAGTGATGTGTTTTACATCACCGCTTAGAAAGGACAACAACGCAATGATCTTTGCAGACAAAGAGGACCTAGAAACTACAAGATATTACCTCTTCAGAAGAGTCCATCATTTTTTTTAGGGGTTTTCTTTCAATTTTTTTATCTTGCGAAATCATCTTCACGAGAAAAACACTGCCCCCAAACGTCATTGTCTTTGACATTTGGTGTAAGTGGTAAGATACCACACTATTCTGTTTCAGATGTATCTGATAAGGAAGTAGTCCAGTAGAGACCAGGATGCATTCCCGATGCTTGTGCACAATGCTGCAGCTGTGTAGATGTGTGTTATAGGGATCTAGTTCACAGCAGGGGTGTGATCCAGCTCACGAATCCAGGGATTGAGACTGCTTCAAGGGATTGGATTTGGGTGTAACATTCAATGTTGGTACTTGTAGCTTGTTGAGGAGTTGAACCTTGTGGCTTGTGACTTGAAACTTGAATCTTGCCTTGTCCCTGTGACCCAATATCATCACACCTGAAATCAGATAAAACAGCCCTGCAATGAATCCTTTGCGAAATGTTAATGTTCAGTTCTGTTGACAGTGTGTTAGATTAACTACATAGAGGTCAGAGTTTATCTTGGAAATCATCAAATTCAAGTGTCCTTTTAGCTTTTGTATCAAAAATCTGACACAAAAACCTCAACCGAAATTCAAAAAGCTTAAAAAAGAAAGCATTTGTTGCAGACTAGTGCACTGAATCGCCTTATTTTATAATGTTCTTGACATTATCCCTCTTGTCATGCAGTGACACATCTCTGTGCTGCAGTGGCTCTGTTGTCTTTTTTATTTCGCTCAGCCTCTGATTCTACAGTTTTTCAATGTCATTCCTAGACTTTTAGTCTAGCTATGTTCCTTTAGAAGTTTATGAAAGCAGATCGAGGTGTGAATTTCTCAGTCCACATTGTCAATGCTTGTTTTGCAGCAGTGTCTACAATTCAGCCGTCAGGTGGCACTGTTCCTCCAGTCTACATTGGAAATAATTAAAGTGGTAGGCCTGCACATATACAATATCTGAAAAAGGGAGCTCTTTTGCTCAGATTGGTACGCCGAACAAGCGTGTTTGCTTTTTTTCAGCCATTGTTTGTGGTTACACACATCATCTGAACATCACCCTTGGCATCCTTTACATTGGGAGTGTTCTAACGTCAGGTGGGCGCTCGATGTACAACTGGTGACATCTCTGGTTCTGACCTGCCGTGCTTCGTATAATCTTTATGAGAGTCATGGAGAGGCTATGACAACGACTAGGATGCATCTGGGACAGCAGAGCCGGTGGGGACACTCTCACAGGGTGCAAAGGAAGAAGACCGGGATGTACGGGAGGGTTTGAAAAAAGCCCCTAATAGCCCTTAGTATTGAACAGTTGAAAAGTGAGAATAGTGCAGAGAGTAGATAATCTGTTTGTTCCGGACACACACTCTGCACTCTTGTTTGCTAAAAACTCAGTGAGAAGTGACGATTCTCTCCGACCAACCAGCAGTCTGCAGGTTTTCACGTCACCTTTT
>NC_045745.1:3923562-3924057 GCF_008692095.1 Etheostoma spectabile | reverse complement strand
CAGCTCGCTTGGAACCTCGATTGAGGTAGTACTAAAAAAAGTACCTGGTAGTTGCAAAAAAGGCGAGTAGAGTCGAGGCGAGTTGAGTAGATACCACGCAGTGGAAAACCGGCATTAAGTGTGAAGTCCCGGAGCCCTTATGTTCTTTTTCGCCCAGCATGTTTCCTCAGATCAGGGAGGCTCCAAAATCATGTTTGCAGCTGTCGCCATGGTCCCGCTACATGTTCTGCGATGCCATGTTACATCCTGCTACGCTCTGCGGTGCCCAGCTACGTCCTGCTGTGCCTTGTAATGCCGCACAGTGCCCTGCTATGCCATGAACTACTACAAATAACTACTACAAACTACTTTTTTCCCAAAGGGGAGGTTTTCCTCACCACTGTCGCACTGTTGCTTGCTCTGGGAGGGAACTACTAGAACTGTTGGGTCCTTGTAAATTCTGGAGTTGGGTCTAGAACTACTCAATCTGTAACGTGTCTTGAGATAACTCTTGTT
>NC_045745.1:3920823-3923552 GCF_008692095.1 Etheostoma spectabile | reverse complement strand
ACTATAAATAAAATTGAATTGAATTGAAGGCAAGAAAGGTAACGACACAACCCAGTTGAGATGGTGCTATAGTGCTTCTCCTTGGTCCATTAAAGTGAAAAACATTTCAATGTAATCCGAGGGTAAACAACTTTAATAAAACTGAATGCATGTAATGAAATAAAATACTCATAGATCCAGATGGAGTTACAGTTTTAAGCAGTTTCATTGTGATCATACAACATATTTGTGAGTCCATGTATGGTCTAACTTCTTGCACGGAGAGTCCTTGCAGTCACATGTAGCAGCTTTGAGGCTTCTGTCCACCATGATCGCAAACCTGTCGAAACCAGTGAATTACCACAGAAATTCTGTGTAATCCAAGTAATGCAAATGTTGTGGCTGTCATTAGTGTTAGTATGAATTTGTATTAACATGGGTGGATGCTAAAAACACAACGTACTGCATGTACTAAAGTGAAATTATAAAGAGCCACAGAAAACCCTTGTCTACTAAAATAAGTCCATCCTGGATTTACCCACTCATATTTGTGCAGTCGGGCACTTTGCTAGATAATCCCAACTCTGCAGGCCAACAAATCATGTCAAATCCTCTTCAGTATTTGTCATATTTGCGGCTCTTCCGAGAGGCAGTCCCGGCCCCGAGGCTTTTCTCACGCTTCACCATCGGATTTCACAATGAATTATCACGATTCCCCCAGTGACCTCAAGTCTGCTTCCATGACTCAACGGCCATTCACAGTGCATCTGGGTAATCAGAGAGTCTGGTGGCCCACTTACATCAGCCAGCGTGTGTCTGTTCCGCGCAGAGCACTCATGGGAAGAACTTGTCTCTCACAAACCCCAGTCATTTAAAAAAGGGCTAAGTGTTCTGTATGACCTTTTTCAGATCATCGTCTGGGAAGGTATTCCTGTGGAAGTCCGCTAAGGTTCCTGCTCCGCAGGGCCTCGTCAACAGTGTGAATGAAGGGGTCAATCATCTGTCTCATGTCAGGAGTGAATGGATCAAAAGAGGGCTGCTGTGTCCCCGAGCGCTTGAAATGGCCGTCCTGGTTGCTCTGGGCACAGAGCAGCCTCTCCTCAGTCATACTGACGTTCAGAAAGGCTGTGATGAGCTGGAGCTGAGGGAGTAGAGCTCTCTGCAGCTCCTCGTAATGCACCACCAGCAGGCGGCGTCCAAACTTCACCCAGCTCAGAGCGTGGGACGCCCACCAGGGGGCGTAACTGGAGACAAATTCAGGCCATTCTGAAGGTGAAAGAGAGAACAGTTGAGGATTTTTACTGCATGGTTCGGCTTGGTTGACTCACTTTTAGTACCGGTTCTTTTTTCTATTGCAGATATTGCAGATTCTCAGATGATCGGCATAGCAACACCGAGTGAAACTACCGTGACGTTGACAACTTGTTTTGGTTCGTTCAAAAGTAGATTTAGTCATGCAACAGAAACCTCAGATTGGACAGATAGTCTAGCTAGCTGTCTGGATTTACCCTGCAGAGATCTGAGGACCAGGTAACCATAGTCTCAGATTGGACAGATAGTCTAGCTAGCTGACTGGATTTACCCTGCAGAGATCTGAGGACCAGGTAACCATAGTCCTCAGATTGGACAGATAGTCTAGCTAGCTGTTGGATTTACCCTGCAGAGACCTGAGGACCAGGTAAATATCGTCCAGATTGGACAGATAGTCTAGCTAGCTGGGTGGATTTACCCTGCAGAGACCTGAGGACCAGGTAACCATAGTCCTCAGATTGGACAGATAGTCTAGCTAGCTGTATGGATTTACCCTGCAGAGATCTGAGGACCAGGTAACCATAGTCCTCAGAAAGCCAATAGACATCCAGCCAAAAAAAAGAAAATCCGGCAGCACCAAGCAATCCAGGAAGTGCAAGGTCGGTGATATACACTATCTTCAAAGTGGCACTTGCTGAATCTTTTCGTCTGCAACCAAACAGTGGACTGTCTGGGCTTTGTTAATTGTACGGTATAGTGTACACCATAAGGTATGTGTAGTTTTGGCTGGCATCAAAATCTTGATTGAGTGAATATAAGAATTGCAGTTGCTATTGACGGTAGCTTGGCTTTTTTCAGATTGTCGGATTTGTGCATGGATGTCCCGCTCGTTACGGTTTGGCTGACCAATCAGGAGACAGCAGTGTTTTAAGTCCACCTTCTAGTATCACTTGGAACCTTTACCGAGGTGATACCAAATGAAGTACCAGGTACTATCCACAACTTTAGCTACTGGAAAACAAAGAGCGAGTGGAGTTGAGTAGAGCCATGCTGTACCATGCAGTGGAAAAGCACCAGTAGATGACAGCTAGTTTCCTCAAGCATTATGTAACTTGTGAATATAATTGTTAGATCTTATACTAACTGATGATAAGAGTGACGTTCTCTCAGCTATGTGTGTTGCGTGGATGGAATAGAGAATATTCATATTCAAAGTTTCCTCAGTTCTGTCTCTGATTTCAAGTCAGAAGTTGATATGGGTACAAAATGAAAGAATGTTAACTTTGTACAACTTTGAAGCACAGAAAATGAATTTAGGTACGAAACAATGTCCCCATACTCTGTAGAATCCACTGAACCCATTGTCAGCAATTAATATCAACATATACAGTACATTTATATATATCCATATACAGTGGTGCTCACACGTTTACATGCCCATGCTTAAGTTTACAGTTTTATTATTAAAGACCAGTTATTTCATGGATCCAGGACACTAT
>NC_045745.1:3913288-3920813 GCF_008692095.1 Etheostoma spectabile | reverse complement strand
GATAAAGTTCCCTTGGCCTTTGGAATAAAAATAATCTGCCTGCTTCTATGGGAATTTAACATAGTGGGGTGTATACTTATGCCCCCTGCATTTTAACATAGGGGGGTGTATACTTATGCCCCCTGTATTTTAACATAGGGGGGTGTATCCTTATGCCCCCTGTATTTTAACATAGGGTGGTGTATCTTATGCCACCTGTATTTTAACATAGGGGGGTGTATCCTTATGCCCCCTGTATTTTAACATAGGGGGGTGTATCCTTATGCCCCCTGTATTTTAACATAGGGGGGTGTATCCTTATGCCCCCTGCATTTTAACATAGGGGGGTGTACAATTATGCCCCCTCTATTTTAAGGAAGAACATTTATTTATTTACAATACATTATTCATTCACAAAGGTGGTGTCCTTAAAGGTTGGATTTTACCTCATTTTTCAATTAAGGCATTAAGATAAATTTCCAAAACCAGATTTTTTTATTCCTCTTTTTAGTCAACTTAAGCATGGGCATATAAACTTATGAGCACAACTGCATAATGTATAGTTATGTTAATACCTGTTTTAAAGCTTGGTTTATCCCTCTTTCATATTTTAATTACCTGTCTACAACCTGTTGTTTTTACTTACATACATTTTTCTGTTACTGTAAACCTGTCTACCACAGTATTGTATTATATTGCATTTCTATATTTTAACTGCTGCCATATTTTGTCTTTCTAATTGTGATTCCAATTAGATTTTACTTTAATTATTCTTTTTTTGCTTTGTTTTAGCATTGTTTGAGGGAGCCTGAGAACAAAGACATGGCATTGCCAATGTCTGCTTTTCTGTGCATATAAAGAAGTGGACTGTGCTACCTTTGCTTTTCCACTGCGCATCTGTGGCGTGTCCTAAATGTCCGGCACACTTGCGGTTGAATTCAGCCATGAGGGAGCGGTAAGGGTTCCGGATCAGCAGGATGGCCGAGTCGAACATCTCAATCTCTTTCTGACCACTCTCGTGGGTCTTGACGCAGATGCTGCGGCCACTCTTCCAGTAGTCCTTCTCTCCTTTGAAACCTAGTACCAATGAATAAATGAATGGATAATGGTCAGCTGCGTGGCAATCTCTCACCGAGCACTCACTCAAACGCTCGTCCGCCCCCCCCCCCCTTACCTCTGTTGTACAGTGTGCCGTCGAAATAGAAGCTGCCAGTGTAGTAGCCAGTCACGAGCTCGATCAGGTGTCGTACCCAGGTGTTGCCTGCACCAGGAAAACTAGAAAGAGCCACCAGGGAGCTGGATCTCTGAGGCAGAAACATCCTCTCTTTGCACCTGGAGTCTAGAAGCAGATTTTTGTCAGTTTTATTTACAGAAAAAGCAGATCTGAAAGTGTAGATTCAGATCTGAATACTGGCCTGAATACTATTCATGTACAAAATAATCTGTTTGACATGCACCTTAGTATCTGTTCTGACTGCACCTTGTTCTCTACAGCACTATTTCACTTTAACCACGAATATTTATACTTTTTCCCAACTGTATGTATCTAGTATCTTACGGAAGAGGATTAGGGCCACTGGTGAAAAATGTATGTGAGTTTTGACTTTTTTCTCAGAATTCTGACTTTTTTAAGTCATAATTTAATGACTTTAATCTCAGAAGTCTGAGAATAAAGTCAGAATTCTGAGAAAAAAGTCAGAACTCACATACATTTTTCACCAGTGGCCCTAATCCTCTTCCGTGAGTATCCAGATATTCACATTTTTTAAACATTTTTTTAGACTTGGTATATCTATATTTATCGCTCTACATGCTCTGTACACCCATATAAGCATTTATTTATTTTCATTCATATAACTAATATCTGGACTTTTGCACACAGTTGTGTTGTATTGTTTTAAGCCGTGAACTTTGCACGTAATTTCATACTACAGTGTGCTATGGTATGACAATAAAGAAATCTTGAATCTAGAATCTTGTAGATGCAGAAAGCCCAAAATAGATTAATTTTCAGAATCAAAAGTAACACAAAATAGGTCCCATGTGGCACAAATTGCCACATGGTTGAGAGAGACTAGAGCGAGGTGTCCTGTCAGTTTGAGATGTACACTACTTTCAAGAGCAATTGCAAAGGAAATGATACAATGTTCATGGACAGTGTCAGGAAATAGAGTAGGATATTTTTGAACATTTTCCAGGAGGAAAGACAGGCTGGATTTTGAGTGTGATCTGTAAAAATGAAGGACGTGGCAGGTATCTGTTCCATTACCCCATCTCCCAGAATGAAGCTTTACGTCATTGGAGTTTCAAATAGGGCTGCAAGTAATAGATTAGTTTGGTCTATGAATTGTCAGAAAAGGGTGAAAAATGACTAGTGTTTGCATTTTCTTTTTCCTATGCCTTGCTATTTTTGCATCCATTGAAATGAAAGATGTTTTGTACTGGAACAATCATTCCCAGAAGCCTGTATCAGAAAATAGGTATACAAAGTACTGAAGGTAGCCGTGTTAGTATGAAGTACATCAGTGTGTTGTTGCTGCTTTGAAAGGGTAATTCAAGTGGCGCATGCGTGTATCGTTTTATTTCAAAAAAGGCTATTTTGAAAAAGGATTGTTGCGTTTTGATTGCAGAGTGACATCTTGACATGTAGTGAGATATTTATCTCCAAGTGGCGTGTGTCTTGCTCGGCTTGTGTGAAGAGTATTCAGCTGGAAAAAGTAAAAGCTGGAATCAATTATTGACAAATCATCTTTGCAGCTCCAGTTGCAAACGAGACCTGGTCACATGCACACGATCGACACCGGATTGCATCTGGATAAGAAATATATCTCACCGAGCACAGGTGTGTGATACACCTGGTAGTGGTCATGCTCAGTGGGGGCTGTGGGCGTGGCGTTGCTGGTGTGATTTAGCCCCACACACTGCTGGTTGTCGGCCTGCTGGCTGAGACTGAAAAGAGAGGACGTCCACGCGCAGAGACAGTGGGGCTTCTGGAACACAGCGAGCAGCAACTCCTGCAAAACGAAAGCACAAATGTTCTCCATGTCTTCCTATGACTCATAACCATTTTTTTAACAGCTCATTTCAGCAGGCTGAGTCTGCATCACTCCATGCTTCCTTTTTGTTCCTTATTTTCACTCACTTTTGCAGAAATAGAAGGTCAGAATGCTCAATGTCAAAGCACGAGGCAGCTTAATCACACACACACACACACTCGCGTGAAGGCACACACACACACTATAGTGGGAGAATGAATCACAATGCAGCCACTGCCTGATGATGTGCAATATAGCTTTGGGAGGAGACACAGCTGCGTCCAGTAAGATCTCAGTATGGGATCCAGACTGTGCTTCTCATCAGAGACACATTCAACCTTTGATATTCCGTAGAGTCGCTGAGCTATGGAGTCTCCTCTCCTGGAAGCAGAGAACACTACAGAAAGCTACGTGCGATAAATTGATCATCAGGTCTGTAATTTGAGGGGATTCATTCACACCTTATCCGTGCAGGTCTCGATGCAGGACTGCGTGGTCAGGTTGGGCTGGAAGGAATGGACGGGGAAGGCGCTGGTGGTGCTTTTCGGCAACTTGAAGCAACCGCGGTAGTGAACGTTTCTGACTGGAGAAAGACAAAAATACACATGAAAAGGATAAGAAGAAGGGATTCGGTGGGATTCATCGGCATCGACCAGCATCAGGAAGCATTTTCATGTATTCACCGACACGGAGGAAATGAGGGCTTTTCTGTGGAAATAAAAAGGTCAACTTTAAAATCAAAGGACTTAATTGACATCAGGGTTGAATTTAAATGATCCATCCTTACTGAATTCTAGTGTGTAACACATTCACAATTCCGCTGCAAATCTCCAGAGACACCCAACCCTCCGATCGGGAATAGTAATACTGTATATGGTATTAACTCCTTATATAATGTATATTTGACCTTGCCAACGTTAATAATGTGGAGAATATCTTTAAGGTACAGACAGCAGTTTGTTGGAGAGAAATGGTCATGGATGAGTGAAGTGGAATTTTCAACATAGCTTTAATTATGAAGTGTTTTGGATTTATAAAGGTCAATACAAAACTCAACGTGGCAGCACATTCATATGAATGGGTTCGTATGATATCGTGTGAAAACCTACGCACACTGATTTTTGATATTTAATAAAATTAGGCAACCGCGGGCTGGTCACATGACGACTGCTCACATGACAGTTAAGTTTAGCCGCCACATTGTTGCTTGTTACTATGAAATCTTCACTGGTTTCACGATTCAATTATGATTACCCTGTCGACGGTATGAATTGATTTCATATCGCGATGCGTCACCGCCTCAATATTATTATACATTGCTACACATCACCAAATTCAAGCAGTCAGATGTGTATGAAGTCTCCTATTTATTGTATCTGCTCTCAAAAAAGACACTTCCTCTGGGGGTTTGTTAGGCTTGGACCCAAATATGCAGAGACGAGGAGATGTTGGAAGATTTATTAAAGTTACTACTTCCTGTCCCGCACGCTCTGCCGTGTGCTAAGTTGCCGCAGGGCTCTCCGGCCTCCGGCGAAAAATAGAAGCTGTGCGGATCTGCTCCGGAGGGTCTGGGGATCGCCGGAGCTGGGACGGAGTCGGACCGCAATCAGTGAAAATAAACACATTGACTTTAATGGAAACCTAATGACTCGGCCGCTGTTCCAGAGCGGATCCGCAGATGTTCCGCAACCGCAAATTAGGAGTTGTAGTGCAGCAGTAAATGGGCTGCATACGTGATATGGTGTTTTTTGTAGCTATATGTGCAAATGTTTCATCAGAACAGAGGTATACTGACATGTTCTTTATACATCATGCACCATGTGTATCCCAAATTACCAGTAAAATGCCCCCTGCAGACAATGTGTGTATTCCGTCATTCAGCGTCTATTAACTCCACAGTCAGACAATATTCTTCCACAAATGTTATCAATCAAGAGGGAAATTGCACTATGTGTGTCTTCATGCGAACATGCAGCTGTTTAATCAGCATAAATTATGAAGTGAGACTACAACCAAAAAAAAAAACAGTCCCATCGCTCAGATAATCAGCTTGACTCGTCATAAAAACCTTCCTGCCGCAAGCAATGAAGTGAAATCCAGCAAAGCTCAAGACATTAAGTATGACAGGCTAAAATTGAAGCTAAAAATGGAGACAAAACATCTAAAAAAAAGTCGCAAAATATGCATTTACATTTACATAATTAACAAAGGTTTGTGAGTTGTCTAGAATTATGTGAAACAGCTGAGTTCTGCATTTCTGAGCAAACTGGATTCAAACCGGAGTCAGTCCATTGTGGACTATTTTCAGCCACGGATTAACATTGTAGTGCTTTAGTGCAGTGGGTGCTGCAACACCCTTGGGTGTCTTGAGGACAGACCAAGGGTATTGCAATGGACAGCGATGGAAATATATCTATCTATTACATCACCACGACTGGTGATGAGAGCTCAGAGTTCTCCCGGTGCACAGCGGAGACTTTTCTTTAACTCAGCCTTCAAAATCAAAATTAGACTGCGCGGTGAAAACGACTTGGCTTACAGCTTTTTTTGCGGAGAGGGGGTGGGGTGGGGGTGGGGGTGGGGGTTTGCTGTCATCTTAATATCCGCCCAGCAACAGCCTAAAATGCTGACTGGTGCTGAGAGATTTTAAGAATAGACCTAGGATTCATGTCACTTTATACAGTAGGCCTAGGCCTATATACATCACATTTTACGTCAAAGCTAAAAATATGTAGCCTACGCATTTTCTGTGGGAAAGCCCCAAAAAACCTAAATCATAACTTAATTACACAAAAATGCTTTACATTAAAGCAAATAACTCTAACATTTACAATGAAACAAGGAGATATACACAGAAAAAAATGGATGCTGTGGGTAACCCCTGCTTTGGTGCGTATTTCTGGTGTGTGTCTGACTCATTGATCATTTTTATTTCATTAATTTCTCGACAACAGGGGAGCTAAGAGGAATTACATGTACAGTATGTACTTTTGGACAGAATTATGCTTCAAAATTGCTATAGGCTATTTAGGGGTAAGGGGTGAGCATTTCAACATCACATTTTGTTGACTTTTACTTATTTGCTTTTGAGATTTTAAGATTGAAAACGGCAAACGGTTGTGTGTCTTCCCCGAGGGAAGCTGACTCACATTTTCTGTGACCTGGCAGCTGCTCCTCCACCTTGTAAATGGAGAGTCGGCTTACACCTCCACAGGGAGACCCCCTCTCTCCACGACACGCCACACTACAGTCCTCTTCGGGAGCCTGTGGGCTACGGATCCGGTTCCCACAGTGGCATTCAGCTCCGTACTCCAGACCTGCAAACTGGTACCCACTGGCCACACACACACACACACACACACACGCACACACACACATACACACACACTAGCCAAGGGCAATGCATAACCACAAGCTATCGCCCTCAGGCTTAGCCACGCCGCGGGACATTAGTTAACATTTCAAATTTATTATTCAAGTCAAACTTCCCAGCAATGAATCCACAGCGTGGTCCCTCCCCTGTGATATTTGTCAGTGCTTCTCCATCTGCACTCATCTGACTGTGTAATGCTTCTTTTTTTTTTCCTAGCTGAGCTGCGCTCACCTCTGATCTGTACTTTACATATCAAGGCTGTCGTGACTCATCCTCCCCCGCTTTATCCTCCCTCCTTGGGAAAGACGGAGACGTCATCAAAATTGACATTTTCACATATTTCCTTTGAAGCTCCCTCGCAAATTGCCTTGACTTTTTACTTTTACTCATCGCGGTAATTGGCCCACTCAGGTAACATGCACGACTGCTTTCAATGTGGATGGGGGACCGGGAGCAGCGACTCTGTGTGACTGCATCCATCTGTCCTCCGCTCTTCTGTTCAGCGGGCCTACACTGTGCCCTTGCTGCTAAGGTATTAAGAGGAATTATTAGGGCCATTCCTTGAGTTTGCTTTGAAAGATCCACTTGCCTCTTCACTTGGGCTGGGACGATATGCTTTAGACCCAATTTGAGTCTTTTCACGCTACATTGGATTTGTATTGTGGTTTTCATTTCCTTCTTTAACTAAAACAAAGGTTGAAAAATAAACTTATAGAGCTATCGTGAGACATTTCTAATTGTTTTCTAAGAAGAATGCACATCCCATGTCCATTAGTCAGTCTGACATTCATTTCATTTGAAAAGATGTGCATCACATGGATTTTCTGCATTCGCTCTGTTTTGCTAGAAACGGATATGATGTAGTTGCAGACAGTAAATCGTCACGAAACAAAATCACATTTACACGTCCTTGCAGCTTCGGACTGTCAATTCAATGCTGCAAATTCAGCTCACACTGACCCAGCCGGAGAGATTCCCACCACGGCCACAGGAAAGCACATATCCAACCTCTGATTGATTCACTAAGTGCTGCAGTCAGCTCATTCAGCTTTCTAACACATAGACACCTCCCTCCTTCCTTCTTTTGCAATAGATCAAGCCTTCTGTCCTGGCCTGCTCCTCGCTCTCCCCTCTCCCC
>NC_045745.1:3910269-3913278 GCF_008692095.1 Etheostoma spectabile | reverse complement strand
CCCCCCCCCCCCCTCATCTTTTACTGTCATCCAGCCACCTGGCTCTCCGCTGGCGCCAAACACAGGAGGCATTCATGGACAAGACTGAGATCCCGAAGCATTTACTCAAACAGCAGGCCTTCTGTGGAGCCCGCCGCCAATGCATTACCTTTCTGAGCAGGTGTCCTGACACAGAGAACTGGTCATTTTGCGCAGGTCATAAAGCATGGTTCCTCCCAGGGCTCGCTCGCTGGCGTTGTGCAGAAAGCAACCCATGTATGTTCCTGCATGGGAGAGAAGAGCACTCAGACTGACACATTCCCCATTAAGGAACTCAGCATGTGGCTTCACAATGGACACTGATCATTTGAAAAAAGGTGTGTTTGTGTTACCATAAGAGCAGAGCACTGTACGCCAAAACCAACAGATTCAGGAAGAGTTTCTATCCACAAGTCATCTCTCTGATGAACAGCTGACTTTTTCTTGAAAAAATAGTGTCTGTTCAACTCCATGCTTTTCTTACCCTTAACTGTCTTTATGAACCTTTCCGTCTGGTTTTTCGCCCCTCCCATATTACTGAAACGCCCTTATAAAAATCACCAATGATCTCCTCACAGCTGCTGATTCCGGACTCATCCCATCCTCATCCTCCTCGATCTCAGTGCGGCCTTGATACCATTTCTCACCTCCATTCTCCTCAATAGACTTTCTTCCCTCGCACTCTCACACCCCCTTAACTGGTTCCGCTCATCTCTCCGACCGCACTCAGTTTTATTCACTCAAATCTTTCACATCCCACCCTTCCCCTTTACTACTGGCGTCCCTCAAGGTTCAGTTCTTCCCCCTCCTTTTCATCACCTACCTACTTCCCCTTGGCAATATCTTCCGCAAATTCAACATCATTTTCATTGTTAGCAGACGACACCCAGCTCTATTTATCCAGCAAACCCACCTCCTCGCTCCCCCCTTGTCCCTTACTAACTGTTACTTGAAATAAAAGACTGGTTCACCGCAAACTTCCTTAAACTAAACATGATAAAACCGAACTCCTCCTGTAGCCACCAAGTCCACCCTATCCAAAATCAATGTTTCTCTCTACCAATCGACAACTCCTTGGTCTCCCCTTCCCCTCAGGTCAAGAGTCTGGGCGTCATCCTCGATTCCTCCCTCTCCTTTCAGTCACACAATAAATAATTCTGCCGGTCTGCATACTTCCACCTACGCACAAAACCGCCTCCGTCCGTCCCTTACCACTCACACTGCCTCCATCCTTATCCACCCCTCGTCACCTCCCGCCTTGACTACTGTACTCTCTCCTTTTGGCCTCTCAAAAATCCCTCCATAAACTTCAACTTCTTCAGAACTCAGCAGCTCGTGTCATCACCAGAACCCCCTCATTTCATCATATCCCCGGTTCTTCAGCAGCTCCATTGGCTCCCGTTCATATCAGAATACAATTTAAATCCTTCTCCATCATTCAAAGCCATCCATAACCTTGCCCCTCCATATCTATCAACTCTACACATTGCGCGTCCCCTCCCGCTCCCTCAGATCTCCTCCTCCCTCCACCTCACTGTCCCCCATCTCGACTCATCACCGTGGAGCAGAGCCTTCAGCCGCTCTGCTCCCCCTCTGGAACTCACTCCACCCCGACCTCCAACATCAACTCTCTCCCTCTGTTCAAAACTAGACTAAAACCCATCTGTTCCAGCTCGCTATCTGTAAATACACTGTTCCGTTTTGTTTTGTTTGTTTGTTTTGTTTTTTGTTTTATCTGTTTGTTATTACACTTACACTTTTATGTTCCCTATATCTGTCTTTTATTCTCTGTAAAGCGTCCTTGAGTGTTAGAAGGCGCTGTTAAATAAAATGTATTATTATTATTATTATTTTACTTCTGACCCACATGTCAGGTTCAGTTCTGGTCAATAACACTGTAACACTGTCTATACAGCACCGATGTTATTCCACTTATTTAGTATTACTCATCTTCCCACTCTCACTCTCAATTATATATTTATATTTATTCATCATCTCATTTCCTATTTTTCAGAACTGTTCATATGTTCAACTGTTCATATTTGTATATATAACATAATACTATTTTATCCCAGTACCCTTGCACTACGCACATTTAAAATTGATTGATCTCTTCATTGCACTCATGCCTCTATATTGTTCTGTTTAGAGTATGTTTATATTGTGTATATTTAGTGTGTATATTTCTGTTTTGGTTGATATGTATGTGTAAGCACAGTGCGAGTACAATGCTCCAAAGACAAATTCCTCGTATGTGTCCTCATACCTGGCGAATAAAGCTGATTCTGATTCTGATTCTGATTTTGAGCTAAAATGAGCAGTCAATTAACTGATTAGTTGGACAAAAGTAAACCAGCAATGTGATTTGTCAAGAGAAAATATGAAAGCTTCTCAGATGTAGCGGTGGAAGAAGCATTCAGATCTTTTACTTCATTAAATCAAACTACCACAGTGTAAACATGTTGCATGTAAAAGTCCTGCATTAAAAATGAGACGTTAGTAAAAGTACACAAATTTCCTAAAAAGATTAAAATAAAAGAAAAACCCTCCTGTTGTAGAAAGTGCAAAGGATCCAAACAGTTGCGTGTTTCATGGTCTCATCATCTCAGCTGGACTTGTATGACATTATATTGTTGGGTAGTTTAGGAATATAAAACATTGAATTTTATAAACTACATGCATTTTGTGTGTAATAATCTGATTGTGTAAAGTAACTATAACTAAAGCTGTAACAGATGAATGTAGTGGAGTAAAAGTACAAAGGGGTACTATAAACTATACCAAACTATATTTTTGCATAATATGTATACAAAACTGTTTTATATACAGTATGTACAGTATATGTAGTCTATTAGGACTGTGCACCAGGTTCCCCCCTTTTTTTTTTTTGCACTACCTATACTTTATATTTAATATTTTTATATTTTGTGTTGACATTGTAAAGGGGTTGCTTCACTCTCAATGCACAGGTACTGCACTTGTGTATAATGA
>NC_045745.1:3906228-3910259 GCF_008692095.1 Etheostoma spectabile | reverse complement strand
AGGCATTCTATTCTATTCTATTCTATTCTATTTTATTCTATTCTAAGTAGCTCAACATTTGTACTTAACCCTCCTGTTGTCCTCGGGGTCAAATTGACCCGTTTACAACAGACTAATATGTCACAACTATGACCAAAGAACACTGAAAAAAAGTGACAAATGTTGTAAAAAGCTTCAAAAACGCAGGAAAAATTCAACAATATTTTTTTTTTTTCAAATGCTGAAAAAAGTGACCAAACAAAATTGAAAAAAATCGCCAAAGGTGACAAAAACATGTGAAAAAAAGGAGTGACAAAAAAATGTGGTAAATGTGAGAAAAAAACTACAAAAACATATTAAAAGTGACAAAAAATTGGGGGGAAAAATCTGAGAAAAGTGTAGGAAAAAAACATCAAAATGTCAAAATTTCGACCCAGAAAAACACAAAATTGCAAGTTGACGGGAAGACAACACAAGGGTAAGTACAGTACTTGAGTAAATGTACTTAGTTACATTCCACCACTGATTAGATGTAAAGGTGTTATGTGATTGGAAATGAAATATCTTTGCTGGTTCCGGGATCATTAGCCATACAAAGCTATTTAAGGGTGTCACCTTGGGCTCTGGGACATGTCATTGACTAAATGACACGTCAATCCAACTAATTGACAGTTTAATTTGATCATGAACCCTGATCATGAGCCCTTGCATAACACAAATTACACTAAATATGAAGTTTCTTCTTTAAGCACATTTACAAACAAGAACAGAACAATTACAATGAATGCCTGTAGTGATTAGAATAATTCTGAATGCACAATACACACACACACACACCCACAATTAGCTGTGGATTTGGACACAAACCAGACTTCCTCCGTCTTTAGTCTGGCACTGGCAACGTGCTTAAACCGTGCCAAAGCAGCCTTTGTGTCATCACTTACTCACAGTTATTATACACACCAGCATGCATTGTGAGCCGTTAATATCCCACTAATTTATACCATGGCTAGGCCTAATCTATCATGCAATGTACGTAGATTATAATTGCTCCTACAATACAGTCAACCTCTTTATTTGCTCTAGAATAAGAATGACTCCTGTAGAAAGAGGGATGTAATGCACAATGGGCTACGAAAGACTGTCATGATGTGCTGACAAGATTAAGGCTCCATAGAAAATGTCAGCCAAAGTCAGCCTTTGATGTTATCCTTGTCTTTGCCACATTGCCACATCCAGCTCAGCTCAGCTGACACATAAAAGTCTTCTTTAAAAAACACCACTCCGTGTGTGTGTGAAGGGTAGCATACAGTCTGCATTTCTTTGTGTGCCGATGTCGTTTATATCTCGCCCCTTGGGTCTGAGACGAACATATGTTTGAATACGTCACATGCTTTTTACCCAATCAGGAACTGCATGTAGGGCCGGGTACCGGTGAATTTAATGTCAAATTTTGTGTATCGAGCATGGAAAATACCCAATTAAAACATGTAAGGAGAAAATCTCATCAGCGTTAGTGAGCCAATAGACATGCAGCATGCTTCTAACGAGATCTAATAATGTTTGTGATTGGCTGACGTCACATGTTATTGAAACACACAGGAAAAAGATAGATAGATAGATAGATAGATAGATAGATAGATAGATAGATGGATAGATAGATGTAGATAGTAGATAGTGATAGATAGATAGATAGATAGATGATAGTAGATAGATTAGATAGGATAGAGAGATAGATAGATAGATAGATAGATAGATGAGTAGATAGGATAGATAGTAGTAGAGTGATAGATAGATAGATAGAGTAGATAGATAGATAGATAGATAGAGATATAATGGATAGATAGATATAGATAGATGGATAGATGGATAGATAGATAGATGATAGATGGATAGATAGATAGATAGATAGATAGATAGATAGAGGATAGTAGATAGATAGATAGGGGATAGATAGATAGATAGATGGATAGATTAGATAGATAGATAGATGATAGATGGATAGATAGATAGATAGATATATATAGATAGATGGATAATAGAGATAGATAGATAGATGGAGGATAGATAGATAGATAGATAGATATGGATAGATAGATAGATAGATAGATAGTAGATGTAAATGATAGATAAAGGATAGTAGTAGTAGATAGATAAGATGGATAGATAGATAGATAGATAGATAGATAGATAGATAGATAGATACTTTATTCATCCTCATGGAAATTCTAGGCATCCAGTAGCAAGACAACCATAACACAACAAACACATATACACATATATATCACACAAACATAAAAATAAAAATAAAAATCACTCGCAGAAATGCACTAAGACCAAGAAAGTGGGTCACATCCCTCCAGTTCTGAGGTCTTTACACTGGCTTTTCCTTTCTCTCAAAAAATTGCAAAACATTTCTGATTCACTGCTACACTAGGAACCACCCAGACCTCTACAGGTGGTCTGCTTTCTGTCCCCAGAGTCAGAACTGAACAGGGGGAAGCAGTATTCATTTATGATAGGATGGTATTAAGCATGGAGGTTTTCAACTGTATTTCATCTAAGGATCTTCCACAGAAGGCTCAGTTTGAGGTAACTCAATCTCACAGTTGAGAATAGATCGGAATGTGTAAATCTATTTAGAAATGTCTTACAAATAAGGATTGAAGGTAACGCTGTATCACAGAAATAGATAACCTGACATGTGTGAGGACAAGAAGTAAAAAATATAATAGGGGTTATTCTGATGTTCAGAGAGACACTTTGGGTACACACCCGTATGCGTGTGTGTGCCCATGGTTATCTTCCCTGTTCAATATGGAATAAAGCTGCATTGAATCTAAATTCATTGGACTCGTCATGTGTGAAGTCTCCTCCATTATTTCCGGTTATTCTACCCCACATATGTGAGACAAACTCCCAGAAAACTACAGGCCGGTGCAACTCTCGGTTCTTTTAAATCAAGGCTGAAGATACTGCCTGTCTTTTTTATACCGCCTTTCTTTAAATAACTTTTAATTTCCTATACTAAAGTTACAGTTACAAATTGGAACTGTATGACAATCTATGAAAGCATATATAGAGAATTAAGTATTAACACGGCTAGGAACGGCAAGGATGGCCGGTGGATTGCGTGTATAGAGCTAATACATTGTGTCCTAAAATCTTGTATTTTGCATAGACAATAGAAGAAATGGACAATGTGACGCTGTTGTTTTAAATGGAGACCAGTGAAGTCTATTGGAAGCTCTTTCCCGGTGATGCTGAACGTTACTGAGCAGCCTCCAACTGAGCTTGAAGACGTAGATGTGACGTGGGCAACCTGTCTGAAAGTTGTAAGTCTTCTGGTAGCTGTGCAAGAGAAATCTCAATCATTCCCAATCAGCAGAGACGGAGAGCGAAAGTATTTTTGCAAATGTGACACAATCGTTAGCCTATTTTTATAAAAACGTCTGCTACGGAGCCATAACGTGAGCTACAAGGTAATGGAGCTTTTTATACATTGTCATGTTT
The DNA here is from genome assembly GCF_008692095.1 of Etheostoma spectabile. Classification (NCBI taxonomy): domain Eukaryota; kingdom Metazoa; phylum Chordata; class Actinopteri; order Perciformes; family Percidae; genus Etheostoma; species Etheostoma spectabile. Next base: position 3,906,767 of record NC_045745.1, on the reverse strand, counting down.
CTTTAGAAATAAACAACAGACAAATAGAGTCTTGAACACTTCATATGTAAAGTTATTCTCTGTCAAAGTGGCGCCAAAATGAATGGCAGTCAATGGGATGCTAACTGCAGGTGATGGCTTTGTAGTATCAAAATGGCGCCATAGGAGCTACGCTTTGTTGAAGCAGAATTAATTTTATTTTTTAAATAGTTTTCAACTACTCTTTTAATGTTTTATGTAAATACATACACCAATACATAGAATTTCCCTGTCGCTGAAATAAAAAAAGATTTGTGCCGTAATGTGGTAATTTCTTTTTGCTAAATTGGTATCCAAAAAAAGTAAAGAAGTCACAGTATTGGTATTGATATTGGTATTGGTATTGGTATTGGTATTGGTATTGATATTGGTATTGATATTGGCATTGATATTGGCATTGGTATTGGTACCAGTATTGATATTGGTATTGGTATTGATATTGATATTGGTATTGATATTGATATTTGTATTGGTATTGGTATTGATATTGGTATTAGTATTGATATTGGTATTGGTATTAA
>NC_045745.1:3906126-3906218 GCF_008692095.1 Etheostoma spectabile | reverse complement strand
GGTATTGATATTGGTATGGATATTGGTATTGGTATTGGTATTAGTATTGGTATTAGTATTGGTATTAGTATTGATATTGGTATTGGTATTAA
>NC_045745.1:3905378-3906116 GCF_008692095.1 Etheostoma spectabile | reverse complement strand
GGTATTGATATTGGTATGGATATTGGTATTGGTATTAGTATTGGTATTGACTTTTTATTGAACAATACCCAGCCCTGGTTAGGTGAAAGTGTCTTTTGGTGAGTGTAGTGCATGCAGACAGCTCCTCATCGTTGGCTTTTAGGTTCATTTTGCAAACCCTTGTGTACAATACATATAGCCGTTTAAAAGGTTTCGAGGACACTGAGGATTCAGCTTTGTGTATGGTTTATACCAGCATCAAAAGAAACGGATGCCAACTGGCCACAGAGGAGAGACCAGCTACAACGAATAAAGAGATGTAGCAGCAAGGTGCACAATGGACGCAAAGCAACGGACCGTGAAATGTCTGGCAGGCCGAGCATCCCCATATCGAATTTGGGATTCAATCAGTCAGCGATGTCCTCTAAAGGCCGTCCAGCCGGTGCTGGGGCGAGGCCGAGTCACCAGGGGAGACAAACACTGGAGAACACCAGCAGCTGCTGCCTGAAAGCACTCAGAGACGGGGTGCTGTGGCAGGAAGCATCTCAAGAGGCATCACCCAAGGTGAGCCCCCCGCCCCCCCCTCCCCATGCCCTCACCCACACAGGTCATTGCTTAATCAAAGCGAAGGAGACGGCTTCAGCGGTTGGTCAACCCTTGTGTTGTCCTCCCGGGTCAAAAATGGACAAAGATTTGACATTTTCGTCCCTTTTTCAGACTTTTTCTTGATTTCACTAACACCACCTTACTACCACTAGT
>NC_045745.1:3905278-3905368 GCF_008692095.1 Etheostoma spectabile | reverse complement strand
TACTTTTTGGAATTCATGGTCAATAACTCTCATTTATATACAATTATACCTAATGTTTGAGTTAAAAAAGCAGAAATTATGAATTATTTT
>NC_045745.1:3904923-3905268 GCF_008692095.1 Etheostoma spectabile | reverse complement strand
CTAATAGTTAAGATCAGAGGAACATACAGATGAGTTTAGTTAGGAATGAAAGTGATCAGTTGTATTTGCAAAGAGCGTTGTAAGGAACCCAATCCATATTTTGTGGTAATTTGGTTGAAAAGAAACCCATATTTCAGATATAGACATTTTTCAAAAGGGTCAAATTTGACCCGAGGACAAAAGGAGGGTTAAAGGAGAATTCCGGTCGATTCCAACACATAGCTCTGTTGTTTGTAAATGTGTAGTGCTGTCAGTAGAGAAAAAAATGAAAATAATCGGTGTTGTCTACACCGTGTTATCCTCTTGCAAGAGTTAGCACCCAACAGGCTTAAACAGGGCAAGTTT
>NC_045745.1:3904722-3904913 GCF_008692095.1 Etheostoma spectabile | reverse complement strand
TTTAGCCTCTAAACATGCTTGAAATGTCATTACAAGTGCCTAGCCATGTGAAGGGATTCCTTCCAAGTGAACACAAAGCATTTGACTTCAGTAGTTGTGACAGAAAGTCATGTTTTGACTTCACTGGAATGGTCACTGGCTGAATTAACACAACTTTTATGCCTTTCTGTCACATCTACTGCAGTCAAATT
>NC_045745.1:3899337-3904709 GCF_008692095.1 Etheostoma spectabile | reverse complement strand
ATAACACGGTGTAGATAGCACCGATTGGTTTCATTTTTCTCTCTACTGACAGCACTCCCAATTTACAAACTACAGGGCTACGTGTTGGAATCGACCGGAATTCTCCTTTAATGGAGGGAAGCAGCCCAGATTCCCGGACCTGATAGGCGTGACACTGTGTCGCTTTCTTAAACACGAAGACAGATGGCTGTGCTGGAGCTGATTCTCCCCTGCAGGATTGGATGGAGGAGGTTAAAGACAGGATGGCCAAGCATAAGGACATGTGCCACAGCCACGGGCAGCATGTGTGCCGAGTGTGACCATTAAAGTGGGCTGAAGAGGGTTCTCAGTCTCACTGCTGGGTCTGTAATATCCTTACAGATGTGAAGAGAGTCATCCAGACCTCAGCTTGGTCAGGGAGAAGATCATCTCAACAGGGTTTGTCCTGGAAAAGCTGAAATATCACGTAACCACAGTTTCCTCCTAAGTCCATCAGTAGATATGCAGTACATGGGTTTGGGGAGTACCATCCCCTCTCTCCCCCCCCCCCCCCCCCCCCCCCCCCCCCCCCCCTTTCGTGTGTGCAGTAACTGCACTATTTAAAAAAAAAAAGATGTAGATGTATTTTGGGGCGTGTCATCCCCTCTCACTACACTGTCTCGTAAAAATGCATATTTTTAAAGAATAATCTTAAGATGTACAGTACATGGGTTTGGTTTTGAAATGGTGAAGATTCAAATAATACAAATAAAACAAATATATACCGTGTGTATACATAAGTGCAGCGGCGCAACAAAAACAATCTGCGTTTTTTTGTTGTCTTTAAGGTAATTTTGTAACGTGGAGAAAAACCTCCACTATTTAGAGTTTAATTAGGAAATATATATATATACAGTAATTTAATTAATAAATTATAAAGTAATTTGTAAAGATTACATTTACTCAATTTAACCCTAAATTGCTAATGTCCGTCAATACTAGAATGGATTAGCAGTAAAACATAAGGGTTAAAAAAACTAAACATAAAGAAGATATGCTGTAAATCTGAACATAATTTCAACTTAACATGCTAATATAGTTTATTTTGCTTGCCGTAAAAACAACAAAAGGTCAAATTGAATGTTTCTGATATTTTCGTGACCACAGTCTCGTCTTTGACTGATTCTAGCAGAATATATAAAAATAGAGATGACATGATGAGGATTAACTTGAACATGAAAATTAAAAAAAATACGTTGACAATACAATTCTCTGTCCTGGGCAGGCATTCTTTTCAGGTTGCCTACAGCACTAACAACTGCCTGAGACGCAAGAGTCTCTGCTGCTCATTGTTGTCGCCGCATGGTAAAATATATATTTTTAATCAACTCAGATCTGGATTGTGGCAGCTGGACAGTCAGGGGGCGATATTCAGAGAGAGCTCAGTCAGATAGTCTAACCTCAAACAATAAATGGGGACAAAATAGGAATTTGAAAATGGGGCGTGGGGGGGGGGTGGGGGTGGGTGATACGGGTGACCAATTTTGCTTACTTCTGCACATCTTCACATGTGCTCTATGTACGTGTAAGTATACACAAGTTTAAGACTCTCCCACTTTTATTATTAATGTCTGGATAGGTAGGGCTCATAGAGCTGTAAATAAAAAAAGTACAAAAATAAAAAATGAAATGCAATTGCAAGCCTTCCCACCTGGATATTGCTGCTATGTACTGTCAAAATAGTCAGTGAGTAGAGATGGAATAAAGAATTTTAAAAAAAAAACAGGGAAAGGTTAAAAAGCAAAACACAGACATAAATATATTATATTCCAAACACAGAGAAACTAATTGGCTTGTGATAGTTTTTGATAATATTCAGTTTTCTTTTCCTTATTTATGAATCCTTTGTTCCAGAGTAGAGCCTGGCAGATATGTATATGTATTTATATATATATATATATATCCGCCTTCACAGATATTTAGGTACTGACATACGTATGTAAAAAAAAAACATATACAGTGGGTACGGAAAGTATTCAGACCCCTTTAAATTTTTCACTCTTTGTTTCATTGCAGCCTTTTTCCAAAAATCAAAAAAGTTCATTTTATTTCTCAGTAATGTACACTCAGCAACCCATCTTGACAGAAAAAAACAGAAATTTAGAAATTTTTGCATATTTATTAAAAAACTAAAACTGAAATATCACATGGTCATAAGTATTCAGACCCTTTGTTCAGTATTTAGTAGAAGCACCCTTTTGATCTAATACAGCCATGAGTCGTTTTGGGAAAGATGCAACAAGTTTTTCACATCTGGATTTGGGTATCCTCTGCCATTCCTCCTTGCAGATCCTCTCCAGTTCTGTCAGGTTGGATGGTAAACGTTGGTGGACAGTCATTTTCAGGTCTCTCCAGAGATGCTCAATTGGGTTTAAGTCAGGGCTCTGGCTGGGCCATTCAAGAACAGCCACGGAGTTGTTGTGAAGCCACTCCTTCGTTATTTTAGCGGTGTGCTTAGGGTCATTGTCTTGTTGGAAGGTAAACCTTCGGCCCAGTCTGAGGTCCAGAGCACTCTGGAAAAGGTTTTCGTCCAGGATATCCCTGTACTTGGCCGCATTCATCTTTCCCTCGATTGCAACCAGTCGTCCTGTCCCTGCAGCTGAAAAACACCCCCACAGCATGATGCTGCCACCACCATGCTTCACTGTTGAGACTGTATTGGACAGGTGATGAGCAGTGCCTGGTTTTCTCCACACATACCGCTTAGAATTAAGGCCAAAAAGTTCTATCTTGGTCTCATCAGACCAGAGGATTTTATTTATCACCATCTTGGAGTCCTTCAGGTGTTTTTTAGCAAACTCCATGCGGGCTTTCATGTGTCTTGCACTGAGGAGAGGCTTCCGTCGGCCACTCTGCCATAAAGCCCCGACGGGTGGATTGCTGCAGTGATGGTTGACTTACTACAACTTTCTCCCATCTCCCACTGCATCTCTGGAGCCAGCCACAGTGACCATTGGGTTCTTCTTTGCCTCTCTCACCAAGGCTCTTCTCCCCCGATAGCTCAGTTTGGCCGACGGCAGCTCTAAGGGTTCTGGTCGTCCCACGTCTTCCATTTGAGATTATGGGCCACTGTGCTCTTAGGAACCTTAAGTGCAGCAAAAATTTTTTTGTAACCTTGACCAATCTGTGCCTTGCCACAATTCTGTCTCTGAGCTCTTCAGGCAGTTCCTTTGACCTCATGATTGTCATTTGCTCTGACATGCACTGTGGCTGTAAGGTCTTATATAGACAGGTGTGTGCTTTCCTAATCAGTCCAATCAGTATAATCAAACACAGCTGGACTCCAATGAAGGTGTAGAAACCATCTCAAGGATGATCAGAAGAATAGACAGCACCTGAGTTACATATGAGGGTCACGGCAAAGGGTCTGAATACTTATGACCATGTGATATTTCAGTTTTTCTTTTTTATAAATTTGCAAAAATTTCTACATTTCTGTTTTTTTCTGTCCAAGATGGGGTGCTGAGTGTACATTACTGAGAAATAAAATGAACTTTTTTGATTTTTGGAAAATGGCTGCAATGAAACAAAGAGTGAAAAATTTAAAGGGGTCTGAATACTTTCCGTACCCACTGTATTTAGGCCAAGTTAGCAACAGTGTTGCCATTGTAACGTTATAGCACTGAAAACTCTATTTTCATATAATTAAATGCCTTGCTCACTACATCGCTATGTAACGATTCTTTGATGACCAAATTTAGGGGAATTGTGATAAAAGATGTATGTTTTTAGGTTATAGATAGAAATAAATAGTAACCAATAACTTCTTTTAAGGCTTAAACATGTGATATTGGTTTCATCAAGCTCTCGGAAAGAAAGCAACTAATTGTATTTCCAAATGTGCCGAGTTTTCTTTTCAGTCATTTATTGAGTAAAAACACATGATTGTCAAATGTAAGGATGTGTTGCTTTTCTGTTTTGTATTATTGTAAATTGATTTTGGACTGCTGGTTGTACAAACACAATGTGAAGGGCTCTGAGAAATTGGGATTTTGTGATTGACTTATGACTTTTTAATCTATCAAAAATGTATCAACAATGACATCAAATCACTAGCTGCCGTCATGCAGCAGTTTGAGTGTTACACCAGTGTCACATTTCATTTCTGATGTGAGTTTTCTAGCGGTTTAGGTAACACTTTCTCACTCAGCAAAATAAATGCAGGGACATGAAGACGACAATTACTGGTAAGGTGTTTCTACCAGGGCTGTAGTCAAGTCTGCCTTTGTCGAGTCCAAGACCAGGACTAGTTGAGTCCAAGTCAAGACCGAGTCCAAAGAGGTTCAAGTCCAAGTCAAGACCGAGTCCAGGACAGAAAAAAAGGTCTTATGCATGACAGTATCAAGACAATCATTTGGGGTTTCAATTTCCCTCCAATATTATTATCAACATAATAAAGACACCTGGACTCGGTCAAGACCAAAAGCCATATTTGACAAGACCAGTGGCCGAGACCGAGACAATTCTGAGTCCATAGAAAAACTGTCTTGAGTCCAAGACCGTCAAGTACTACAACCCTGGTTTTCACTCACTGGGATTCAAGTAAAAATGATGAAGTGCTGAATCTGGACTATCCCTATGAGATGTTCCGCCAAGTCAATAAGCCGCTCTCATCCATCCAACCCAATCTTGCCATCCAAATCTCACAGCCGAACTGGTCTCCAGTCAAATGTGAAGGCACAGCCAGCGGACACTTAGCTTAGCTTAGCATGAAGACTGGAAACAGGGCCAGCTCTGTGGAAAGGAAACACAATCTGCCGACTTCTAAAGGTAACATGTCACATCTTTCCATGTTAGTCTTGCATTGCCAGACCAAATGTCAACAGCGCTGTGGACTGGAGGAAGATCTGGCAACAGGAGCAAAGCCTCCTGGGTAGGAGGCAAAAAAACGCTTTGGGTTGTTTGCATTTCTCCAACCCTCATGTTGTCCTCGGGTCAAATTGACCCGTTTTCCTATATCAATGTTCTTTTTAATTCCCTAAAATAACATGATTGATTCCACACATCGCTCTTTGGCAAGTACAAATCTCTACTTTCATTAATTTTGGGGCGTCTTATTCAATTTTATAGCATTTGGAGAAAAACAATTGAAGTGGTTTTGAAATAGTATTGAGTAAAAGTTGACATATTCTGTCTGTTAGTAATTAATTAATCTTCATAGAAAATAATTTGGGCTTGTAAAAGAAAGTTACAACTGGTAGCTATACATTATTGACCATACATTCCAAAAAGTACAAGTACAAATCTCTACTTTCATTAATTTTGGGGTGTTGCATTCAATTGTACAGCATTTGAACACAAACTGAAGTGGTTTTGAAATAGTATTGAGTAAAAGTTGACATATTCCAGTCTGT
>NC_045745.1:3867836-3899321 GCF_008692095.1 Etheostoma spectabile | reverse complement strand
CCATTCCTTTAATTTTAGTCTCAATAATTCCTAATTTCTGCTTTTCTAACTCAAACGTGGCGTCAAAGGTATAATTTCCTATAAATTAGGTTTATTGACCATAAATTCCCAAAAATAACTGTAAAACTTAAGTTAATAAGTTAGTGTTACGTAGTGTTGGAAATTTCTAAAAAATGACAAACATTGGGAAAAAAGTGTCAAAAGTGATGAAAAAAGGGACAAAGAAAAGGTTAAATCAAAAAGTGTTGGTTTTCAATTTTGACTGGAAGACAACACAACTAGTGGTTGTGGTTGTGTTATGGGGGGGGGGGGTTGTGCTGCTGGACTGTTTCTTTTGGCTGGGAGCAGGGACTTCCTGAAGTCTTCACTGGTTGCCTAGCAACTTCACAGTGACAAGTGTCTGGCACACGGATTACACAAACGAGATATAATGTGTTGCTGAGTGAGCTCAAAGGGTCGATTTTTAAGCCTCGGACAGAGCCAGGCTAGCTGTCTTCGTGTCTTTAATCTTTATGCTAAGATAAGCTAAGCTAGGCTAAGCTAACCAGCTGCTGGCATTACAGTAGCTTCATATTTACCAGATGTACTTACAGCTTCATGGTAGCGATTATTATCATAACTCTGTAGAAAGGCATCCGCCCCCCCCCCCCCCCCCCCCGAGCAACATTCTTCAGATAAGAGAAACCACTACTGGTAAAAGGTGTATTGTAGAGGGTATGAATCATTCAGTATTGGGGACCCCCCCCCCCCCGAAACCTTCACCTAGCTACTCTTCCAGAGCGTGTGGCCTGGGTAATTTAATTCTGAGTCCTGGGTAATACTTTTAAAAAGAAACCTTTGCCAGATGGCTGTTTCTGAAACGGCTCTCATGCCTGCCTGCAACATTTTTCATCTGTATTACCCTTCTTAGTGACTGAGCTGTTATGCAGTGTCTGCTTAAAAGAAGGATTAAAAGCTCTTGTAGGATGCTTTTCAGGAATGAGCTGAAAGAACAAATCTCACACTGGAGGTTATTCCATTGTTATGTCATTTCAACAAAAAAAAAAAAAAGGCACAGGCACTGACAGGCACTGTTAAACAATAGAGGAAATCCCTTGGGGTATCCTAAAGTTATGGCAAAGGCTCTTTTACACTGAGCGCAAGTTAGGAATTGTATCATTTTTATCTTCACAATTAATAATTTATTTGCAAGAAACTACTTTGGTGCCTGCCTGTCTTTTCCTTCATCAGTGATCAGTGAGCCTTATCTACAACATCTGAAGCAGCCCCAAGTAAAATGTCATATGAATATATAATGCTGCTCTTCTAAATGTTCTAAGGTCATAATGATCTGCTCATAAATGTCAATGAAGCCTGTTGTGTGCGCCATGGAAGCCGTGTGCAGAGAGCGTATTACCTCGGCTCCAGGCCATCTGAGCTAAATCCTGAATCACAACACAGAAAATAAACTTGTGTATTTGCTTCTTCATATATTATTCACTGGAAAAGCAGCGTCTCAGTCGACACATATACGCCAGGATGTTTCAATCACGCATCTCCTCCCCTGCCGCTGCTCCATGGCAGATGATCGTGTTAAAGCTGAGAGCTTTTTCACTGACTGTGCAATGTCTGCTTTTGTCTGCTGGCAATAAAGGTTCCATAGCTGTGGATATACAAGGTTAGTTAATGATTGGCAAAACCGTGTTAGATGTGATGATGCCACACTATCACAGGTATGTCAGGTCAGCTGTCTTTTAGCAGCCATATCAGAGATCCGAGGTTAAAATGGACAACAGGTTAAAGCGCGACATAATTCCTCAGACTCCTCATAGATTCCTTTCTGTGGAGTTTGTGGTGATCAGTGATATTAATTTTGCGTTCACCTGACCAGCAGTCTGTTGACATCTCACTGGCACACTAATGAATGTAAATAGGGCAAGCCGTGGCCAGTGGTTCCATGTTAACATTCACACTGGTTGCCTTGAAAAATGTGAAAGTTGGCGATCAGCGTTTCCTGAAGCCCATCCTCAAATTTGTCTTGTTTTGTCCACAACTCAAAGATATTCAGTTTACTGTCACAGGAGAGAAGAAACTAGAATATATTCACATATAACAAGGTGCAATCAGACGTTTTTTTCTGAAATTATTACTTTTTTTTTAATCCTTGCATCTCTACTTCTAAGTATTGAGTGTGTTCACAGACACAGCTGTCAGCTCTGCGTACTGTAGTTATTTACCTTTATGTCGGCTGTTTCTGTGGAGAGAGATTCTCTGCTCTGGGCTCTCTGGCAGAAGACTGTGAAACCAGCGGCGATGCACGTGTTGGACCCCCAGGCTTTGAGAAGCGGGCCAGTGTCGCCCTGCCTTGGCTCCCCCCGCGGACGCAGGCTGAATGGCGGCCCATCTGGAACGCGCCCTCACGCCAAGGCCTGGCGCCCTGAGGGCGGTAGGAGGTGCTGGGAGGGACAGCAGAGGCGGCAGGCTGGCCAGGTTCGTCTGGGCTACTCTGATGCTGGAGCGCTGCAGCAGGAGGATGCTGCCCGCCATCAGGTAGGCAATACCCAGGCCGAGCAACAGCATCTGGGCCCGCTTCAGGAGGCAGTGCAGTCTGTAGTGGGGCACCACCATCCTGGTCACTGTCTCTCACCTCAGTGGAAAGCCATTTCATGGATTGGGAGTGAGAATATCCGACGTATTACTTCATAATCGTGGAAAGAGCTGCAGCGTCAGGTCATGCTGTAGACATTGAGTCTTGGTCCTTTATCGTCCAATAGCAGCAGAGGATCAATGGATGTGTCAACAGAGAGGGGTTCACTATCCAAGGCTGTGGTCACTGACTCCGGGATGATCCTCGGGGAAAAGCTGAAGTTCAAAAATAGAAAATACACACACACAATGAGCTGGATTTAACGTGTATTCCTCTGTATGTGAGTCTAAGGGAAGGCGAGTATGTGCCCGGCGGATTAGAGGCAGCTCATGTTGACATATGGGCTTGTGTTTCTGTCTTGCAGCATCTTGCAACACACATCCCTTGGTGTCTGCTGCTTCGTCGCTTTCATTCCCGCTATTTGTTTTTAATTCAAAAGCCTGCCTTCAAGTTGCGTTCTGCAGTTCCTGTTTGGTCTGTGTGCCGTGGCTTTGTGCTCTCCTATCACATTCATCTGTTTTTTTTAAAAGAGAGGGGAAAGTTATGAAATAACACCGAGCTTTACTAATACGGCTTTCAAAGTGGATTCTGTTTCAATTCCCGCACCATCAGATTATGTTTATCTGAACCCTGGCACTATCTTAGTCTCAGTTATCACGTTCAAATGACATCATGTGATAAAAAACTGTCTGGAGAGCGCATTATGGGCGCTTATGAAATGGGGATTATCATAGTGGCATGCGGACAATCTGTGGAGAGATGAATAAGTGATGAGTAGAAATAAAACATGCAACAAGATGAAGTGAAGATTTTTGGACTAATTAGGGTGTAAAACACACACACACACACACACACACACACACACACACACACACACACACACACACACACACACACACACACACACACACACACACACACACACACACACACAGTGTTCACAGTGTTTCATTGAGCCTGGTACTTTGACTGGAGAGAGGAGTGAGGTGCAGCCCTGACCCCCTTCTGGGGGCTTTTTTTCTGTCACTATGGTATCTGGAAACCCCCTCTTTGATCCAGCTGATTTTACCTCCAGTCCATGGAGGTTCCCACGTTAACACCAGCTATGGCTACAGTAGACGAGCCCGTTGGTCGGTGGGTCACACACCATAATGCCCTTCAGCTCTAACCCCCCCCCCCCACACACACACACCCCCCACGCCAAAAAAAGTAGGGGTGCGGTAGTGCTCCTGTGGATAGAAGCAACAGTTTGCACATTGAGTATCCGAGTGCCCAAGTTATGTCAAACTCCATTTTTTTTACGCAAAATAATCCCAAAATATCCGCGCCTGTATGTTTTGACGTGGATAAATGGCACGTCAATGGATAGAATCCATAATAAGCGAGAGCAAATACGCATCACCTATTTAAGAAAACGAGGTCTTCCATCTTTAAAAAAAAAAACCCTCACTGTGCTTCCACCATTTACAGTAGAGGCTCTACTTGTACATGCGGCTTACCTTCAGCGGCGGAGCGGTTCGCTCGGCGTCCTTGTTTGGAGCGACCACTTATGCCGTTGCGATCGCCTTTCCCCCCCCCGCACCTATTGTCCAGTGAAGGTCTCCTCGGTTTTCCAGCATTTCCCAGAGCCGGGGTTATATAAACTCTCTCTCTCTCTCTCTCTCTCTCTCTCTCTCTCGCTCTCTCTCTCTCAGCCAGCCGTCGCACTGAAAGGCTGGCACGGCGAAATAAAGCACAGGCAGTATGTGTGTGTGTGTGTGTTGGAGAGAGAGAGAGACAGAGAGAGAGAGATGGGGAGGAGGAGGAGGAGGAGGAGGAGGGGGAGTCAGTCCCATTTGCATTGGTGATCTACACGCGTCACAGCAAGCGGAAGAATCGTGTCCAGCAGTCTACAGCTTCGCCTTATAATAAACACCGAGCTCCATATGCACCGTGCCTTCATCTCCATGCACCCTACACTGGACCACGATTTTGCCGAATGAATCACCCCAGAAGGGCCCGAGCTGCATGCACGCTGCAGCTCACTGACACGCCACTTCTTTCACGGGTATAAAACCAACTGTAAATCAGCCATCAGAAATTTGAAAGACATTTTTTTTTGTGTGCGTATTTGGCAAAGCAAGCACGAGTTTCACCACTTCCAATACTGCAAGGGTTGCTTTTGTTATTATAATCGAGGGCAAGGAGCAAGAAAAACATCGGGAGACATTTATTTCGCAGCCCATAGCCTATAAGTCCCATATCAGACTAGATCCAGATCCATGATAGCAGATGATGGTCTGGAGATCAAAACTCAAATCATTTGTCACCAAGGCTGATTTATGGTCCTCATTTAAAGTTGTTCACTTGGATGCAGCCTTGCACGTCAGTTTAGTTGAAATACAATATACGTGGACTATGCCACGAGTCACGCATGAGGCATCCGTCACCCGCGGGTGACGTCCCTGCGTCTCAGCACCACGGACAGCGCCTCGTCTGCGCGCCCCTGTCATGAACAAGGGGGATTAACAGCGCCATAATAAAGCGCTTTGTCATGGTTTATTAAACTTCAAACCGAGGCCTGTCTTCATATGCCATACATGGCCTAGATACAAGTGCTGGTGTGTTCAATGGTGCCAAAAATATGATCCTCCAGTATACTGGTGCCATGTGGAGTCTTAAAATGTTCAAATGTAGCATTACTTAAAACATCCAAGAAATCCTTTCATTTTCTTTTGTGAATGGAAGAAGAGTTTTCTAAATGTGGAGAAGATGACCTGTTGAGTTAAAAATGATTTTTCAAACATTTTCCAAATTGTAGTCTCCATGCTTACATGAAATTTAATTGGTCTTCAATCTTTTTTTTTTTTAACTAGAGGATGCAGATGGAGCCAAGTAATTACATTTAATGAGATGAGTAGTTTACGTGTACTGTAGATGCATACAAAATAATCCAGGATTACTTTTCAGCAAATGTTTCAAGTCTATTACTGTCCTAGAATACAGCAAAATGTGTATGAACTCTGGCCTAACAGGTCCAGTAACAGGTCCAGTTCTTGGCTGGTCATTTCACAGGGATGTTTCCATCCCATTATAAAGAAAGAGTATATTCCATCATTCATTAGTTTGTTAGCCAATAATGTTGTGTCTACACATTTACAGATGTATGTACACAATTACAGATTCAGGCTGCTCTCATTAACCATTTGTACACCTTACGAAAAGTGATTCATTTTGTGTGTATTCCATGGGTTTATTACTGTATGCACGACATTGACTGCAGCTGTGTCCATCATGGAGGAGGTTAAGAAGGAAGGATGGATCCTACACAGGGCTTGGAAAACAACAGACTTTTACCCATGAAAAATGGGTGTTTGTGTCCGGGAGTATTAGACTTGTCTTTAAACCCAAACCACAATCCTTTTTCTAATCTTAACTAGTCGTATTGGTGCATGACGCTCACCTATTGTCGGCTAAACCTAACTGTAACGGCCAATGTCACAACTGTGCCCTGTACTCGGCTCATAGTCACCTTTCAGCTTAATAAACTCACCTTGCAAATACCCCTGAACTTAACTGTCACGCGACCAGCCAGCAGTCGCGTAATATCATAGCATATCACACAAATTGTTGCGTAACGTCTTCTACAATATCATCTGAACACGTCATGGGAAAGCGTTGACAGATTTTTCTCACATTTCCAAATCTCAGAACGCATTTAGAAATTACTTTCAAAATGGACCAATCTGATTACACACACACGGATTGAGAAGTCGCGCAACTCTCTAAATAGCAAATCATTTTGATAAATTAATGGTCCCATAGAAGTGTGACCATTGAAAAGATCTAAGCCATAGTCCAAGTATATCTATGTGTGTGTGTTTTATGGTCTTCTGGGAGAGTGGGACATTGTGAGTGTTGTTTGTTATTGAAAATGATTTCATACATCCTCATGTCTTGTGTTGCTGTATGCACTTCAACATAAAGCACATGGAGTTTACTTGTGATGCAATGTGCTGTATGAAAAAACAACATTGTGTGCAGTCTGGCTTGCCTAGTGGGAGTCAGCTGTAGTGAGCTGCTACCTTGCTGTTGTCCTCAGTTGACAGGTGCCTTGCTGTAGGTTTGCTTCACATCCAGATTACAAAGAGTGACACTGCCCCCCCCCCCCACTGAGCTTAACACTCCTGGTATTATTCCAATCAGCATTATTATAGCTTGGCCTTAGCTTGTGGCTAACTGTAGCGATGCAACCTTGTGTAACTCGCCCTTTGCATGAACAGCTGCACAAAAACAAGGGAGCTTATCCACAGCAGTTTGCTGGGGAAGGACAGAGTCAATCCACATCAGTCACCCTATTTGTTTTAATTACTTTCCCCTTTGCTCTTCCAGAAGACGAAGCCATCTGCCACCAACAATGCAGTCAATTTAACCTGTTCCAACCCAGACCTTTTCAGGTCAGCTCACACTCACACCATTGTAGAGACCGGATGCTGGAGCTGTCAGTCAGCCGTCCAGACACCAGAGCACATCTCTGCTGCCTCTGCCTTTCTGTGCTGCCTCCCAGACATTGATCACCTCAGACAAGACAGAAACACTTGCTGCCGTCTCTATGCAGCAGAATGTCTCAGTCTCTCCTGTACGTCTCCTCCTCTCTCCCACAGTGTTTTCATTCCTACTCCTTCTTCAGAGAGCAGGGGGAAGTTGGATTCTAAAGAAGCTGGCTGATACTTAAGAGACAGTCCTATAGGGGCTGTACTCGAAATACTGAAGAAAACAAAGCGGGGACTAGCATTGCCTCAATGGCTCTCACACACAGCCACATACACTAACATACACATGGGGCTATCAAAGCAAAGAAAGAAAAGTTTGGATTATAACACACACAGAGGAAGTTACTTCCTTCTCCGTTCAGGATAACATCATTCCACTATATCTTTACATAGCAAATATGTGTTTACTTCTGTATCTATATATCTATATATATGTTTTGAATGTTGAGTAAATGTCAATTGAAACACATTCATTGCAGAGCCGTTTGATCATTTCTGTCTAGAAACAGTTGTTTGGGCCTTCTCTGGTGATACAGTATGAGATCTATGAGAACATGAATGTGAGATGATTCAATTTCGGAACAGATTTGTGAATATGTAATGCATGAACAGTGGCTTAGCAGAAAGATCTTTAACTGGGACATTTTGCAAAGACATGGACCTGGATTAGTGAGAGGGAAATCCTCAGTTGAACGATTCATACGCTTTGTTATTTTTATGAACAGCTTATAGTTATATTCACGATGCTCAGTGCATATTGTCCCTGATGTATACAGGAATGTAAGATGATGTCAATGGGAAATAAATACATTGTGGAGCGTAATGTGAAGCAGGGTTTAACAAAAAGGGAAAGGTCTCCGGCTGGGGGATCCCAGGCCAGGTTGGAGATATAATCCCTCCACCTAGTCCTGGGTCTTTCCTGAGGCCTCCTTCCAGCTGGACGTGCCTGGACCACCTCCCTGGGAAGTTTGGGGTTCCCTGCAGGAGCTGCTCCCCTGCGACCCAACACCGGATAAGCGGATGAAGATGGATGGATGGATGACAGGTCTCTGTATGTTGCGTTCAGGTACATTACCATTTGATAAAGTAACAGGCGGGTTTCCTGGTCCGGCCAAAGACAAGAGACTTCATGCTTCATGTGATCGAGATAAGACTGAAGATGAAGTCCATTTCATGTTTGATTGATCATTATTATGATGATTTAAAGCAACAACAATGAGCTTTTATTCTGTGTTGAAGAAGTAGTGTTTCCATGAGCACCATCGCCTGGTGTCCTAAAGATCTTGACATGGCTAGTTTTTGTTTTTGGAAGTGAGTGAAAAAAAGACACAACTTATTTGTAATTCTACAAAGCTGTTTGCACGATTCATAGCGATGAGGTCATGTATCTAGCTATAAAAGATTAATAGCTAATATGACAATGGCTAAAACAAAGCCACTGACATAAATTCATATATCGGTATGAATAATGTGGGATATATTACACACTTGTCTATAGAAAGAAGGCCAATTCAGGATCAGGATCCACTTGCTGAATGAGCGAACAATGTTGACTCTTTGACCTTGTTATATGGTCAATTCTTAATTTTTCTCTTTGGTAAACCTGCCCCAGTATCAGCCATAACCACAGAATAAAGGAACATCAAAAATAAATGAAGTTAATTTATTAACTTAGGGCCGGGAGCAGGGCCACGCCTAAACCACACCTCAAATCACCAGACAAACCCACGTATATACCGTGCCTGGTGTCTCGGATTGCTTGACCCACCCTCCCTTTCCCTCTCCTTCATCCATCCATCCATCCATCTTCCCCCTCTTCTCTTCCTGTTGCACACCTCTCTCCTGTCTCAGCTAAGTACCGTTTGGGGGGGGGGTCTGCAAACTATACTTCCGAGACGGAACCCCCACTCTGAGTCTCCATACATATTCCCAGACCAGCCATCAGACGACATCCACATCAATTTATCTATCTGCGCATTCATAATGTTCATTAAATCTTTAACTAACACATTGTTGTGGCATGGTCCATGCTAGTGAAGAGAAATCTCTTGCTTTCTTTTTATTGGCTAACACATGACTCCCTGCCAAACTTTGCCTGGGAAAATAAAAACATATGCTGGGACAGGCATTAAGAGGAACTATTTACAAATAGCCAGTCTCGCATTGCCAGCTCTATCTCCGCAGCTTTTGTGGAGAATGCCATGGCCCCTCCACACATACATGGGTCATTTCTTTAAACCAATCATCTTGGGCGGTGCTTAGCTCCGGGCGCAGCGACGGTGGCTCTGCCAAATAGTCTCGGGAAGGAACTTGTTCTGGTTTAACATTTGCACCCTAAAGAAAATGCCTCATGTAATATTGAATGAAGTTAACTGCTGACACAATACAGTAATATGATATTAATAGTAATATTTAAATCCGCTGACCAATGGTTGAACCTTGTTTGCTCTTACCAGTGTGTGTATTTCGTCCGTAGCAAATTCCCGCCAAGAGATCCCAAAAGTGAATCTGTTATCAGATTTGCTATCTGCTGTTCAAAGCCTCTAAAACGAGTTGGAGTTGTCTCACCGACATCTTACAGTTAGCTTAAAAGCCACAAAACGTTTCTGAGGCGGAACTTTTGAAATCTCATCTGTGTGTTAGGTAGGAACAATGTCAGCAATAGATAAATCCATTGTAAAATGATTGATTGATTGATAGATTGAATGTCATGTTCCATAGACAGACCTCCACCTGGTCAGGCTTATGGAGGTCTGAAGAAAATGTTGTCTGAAAAATTCGATATTGTGTGACATCTGACTGGCAGAGACAACCTCTGTAGACACTGTTTGCTTTGAAACCCATGACCCTCGACGCTCCTTGCCATGTTTGCTCACCAAATCCTCTCTTGTGACTCTAACTGATCCACTGACCCACGTCTGACCTCACCAGGGTCTCTGCTGGGCTGCAGTCCCCCCGCTGCTCCTCGTCTCCTCAGCTCTGCTGTCCCCACTGTCCTCCAAAAAAACACCCACATAAGTCATTTGTTCAAACAGCAATTACGTCAGAAAGCAAGGTTAGAAATGTAAGAGTGCCAAATTACTGCTTAAGAAGGGATGGGTCAAACAAACACAGGACTTTCACCTAGGAGACGGGGCTCATGTCCACCTAGTTGGGATAGTAAATAGCAAGAACTTTACAGAACAAACGGAGCAACCTCACACTCTGGAAGTGAAGTGACGTGAAGTCTGATTTAACACAGACCACCATCTTTTTCTGAACTAAACCAAGTAGTTTTTGTACCTAAACCTAGTCTATGTCAACATTTCTTTTACAGGATTGTTGGTGTCGCCAGAGGCATCGTACCTGCCTCCGGCGCTTACACCCCCTCTAGGGTGTTTTGTCTCCAACGTCCCTTACCAGGCAGCTAACCCTAACTAAACACTAAACTGCCTGGAAGGAGATGTTGGGGGCAAAAAACACCCAAACTCTGCTTACCCCTGCCCTAGACCAGTGATTCCCAAAGTGGGGGTCCCAGAGAGGGGGGGTCACGAGTTGATTTCCAGAAATAAAACAAAAATTTAAAAACGATAAGAAATAGCATATGTCAGCCATGATTTTAACACAAGATAAAACTAGTGGCTAAATTTAAAATACAACCAAGCAAATAAATAAACAGAGAACAGCTCTTTTGATTTTCTTTCTTTCCGAGTAGCGGTCTCCAACATTAAACCAAGACTGGACTTGCTGTGCTCAAAACATAATGCACATCCATCTCATTAGGTGAGATTAAGTTCAAATTAAAGTAATGAGTAAATTACTGTAGAATAATGTCATGGCTGTTGTGTTATTTTGTGTTGTCAATATGCTCATGTTTGGATACGCCTATAGTGCGTGCACGGTTGCGCGCAATGTTTATTTACGTTTATAGTGGGGGGGTCGCAAGTCACTTGCACCGTTATTTTGGGGGTCGTGGGCTGAAAGTTTTGGGAACCCCTGCCCTAGACGATTGTGATTGGTTAAAGAAATGCCAATAAACCAGAGCAGGTTTTTCTCCCATCCAGCAATGCTGTGTGGACTAGCCAGACCCTCCTCCACAGCACCGTGGAGGAAGGTCTGGTTCATTCATTCATTGAAATCTTTATTTAACCAGTTTAAAAAACTCCTTGAGATTAAAAATCTCTTTTACAAGAGTGTCCTGGCAAGTAGGAAGCAGCTTCAAATAGACACAGAGACACTTCCAGGTAAATACAGAGACACACTTTCACTCATTGTATTCAAACAACAATGTCATCATAAAAAAACCTGGGTCCTAAATCAATTTAAAAACAGTGACATACACACTGCCTTTCTGCAAGGTCCTTTAGAAATCCTTCAAAAGACTAAAGTGAGACTAAGTCCTTCAACTCTAATGCAAGACTATCCTGAAACAAACCAAGTTGCGACTTTTTCACAAAACCGTGATGGTTATGTTCTCTAGTTTGGATATGAGGTTGTATTTTTAGAGAGTAAGAACCTATATCCTTGTGTGTTTTGGAGGGCCTGTTGCTCCTATCACACCCTATTTCCTACCTTTGTTAATGCTGCCAACACTAAACTCTTCTTTTCTCCTGTCGAAGCTTGCTCCTCTCCTTGCGGGGATGACATCTGCAGTTGAATGCCTGCCAAATACTGTGCATCAATCTCAACACTTTCTATTTAGGCAAATCCTACCTAGTGAAAGTGCCCTTGGTTTTTGTCTGCACAGACTAACAAGAACCTTGGTGTAAGGAGTCAAACACAAGGCAGCCACGTCCTATCTCCTTTCTTGTTGTCCAAATTCATCGCTTGTCTGAGCTGCTACAACTCCCTCCTGGCTGGGCTCCCAACAGACCTTTCTCCAGTCCTCTACAACTCATACACAAGGCAGCGGCCTGTCTCATTTTCATCCACACTAAATTCTTCCATTTCATCCCCGGCTCTCTAGCTCCTCATATTAAATTCCAAACCGCAGCTCTGTTCTCCCTGTGTTCCCAGTGGTGCGATGACCTCCCCAACCCTGACAGGACTACACAGCCGCTTCCTATCTCCAATTCGGAACTGAAAAATTCTACCAAAAAACATCTGAACATTTCACCTCTACCTTTCCTTTCCCTTGCCTCCTTCATGTACTGTGCATTCGATCTTGCAAAAAAACGTATTCTTTGCCGACACACTTCCCTACACATGAATATTAATGCATGGGCTGAGCTCGAGCTTTGAACATTGCTAATTTCCACAGCACTATAATGCAGCACTTAAATAAATTGTAGCATATATATTCTATAGCTGATTAATGACGGACTTCGAAAAAAGTAAAAGAAGCTGTAAAACAAACACCAAATGCAAATCGCATTGCACAAATCTGCTTCATTGTCTCTCATGGACACAATTCCATTTCCCATGTGGCAGCGGTATAAGTCTAATCATTACTTTGAGGCAGTGCATAGTTAGAAATAAAACCTTCTAATGGCCAATGTTGTTTCACTTCTTAATCAGAATGAACACACTAAATATTCTTTATTTTTAATGAAGATTTTTGTTCTTCTTCCAATCATCCCAATTAGCTGTTTAAGCTTTGCAAAAGAGCCACAAAGCAGATTTCTCTCAGTTGAAAGAACCTGCGACACGAAACCGAGCAGCGGTTCCAGTTTAAGCTGCCTGCATGGCTTCCTGCTAGATGTTGAATCAATTACTGACCTGCCAATATATTCAGCACACCCTACATGAGGACTGTTACGCTGAATCAGACCGTAGCCACAAGCAACATGTGTGAGGAATAATTCCTCCATAAAGTATTTATGTCAAAGGCCGAAAATCCCTTTTTGAGCAAAAAAATGTATTCCATATCATGTCGTTGTCACTTGATCCTTAATCTTTAAATCCTTTCTTAGCATTTTTCATTCGAGGGCAATTCACAAGCTTATGAATGACTGATTTGATCCTCATTGCTGATTTACATGTACCGAACAAAAAATAAGTAATTCTAGACAAATAGTCAAAAATTGGGTGTGCACATACTGAGCATAGTGGCTACATATTGCTTCACCCTGTCATGCAAATCAGAATACTCCATCAACTCACACACCCATACAGCACATAAACAATACAATGGATTTAAAATCACTGTTATCAATTCGTTTTTACGGGTCATTTATTAAAGGTCTCCTCATATTTTAGGCCAATTACTTAACAGTTGGTTAGTCATCTAGTCACGGCATGATTAGGTTAGCTTTTTAAAAAAACTTAGGGCCGGGCTTGAAAAGTAGGAGGGCATGCAGACTAATTGGAGAATAATTATCCCTCAGCAGTACTTCAACTAGCATATAACCTCTCTGAGTCCAAGTCAAATATTTCCCAGAAAAGATAACTGGGCATCACATTGACTAATAAAAACAAGGGGTTATTCATTTTTATTCTGTGATTTTAAACTCATCTGACTATCTCAGATGGTACGTTACATCAATACTCTCACAATAAACAGTGTTTGCTCACCAGGAAAGACAAGCCCACAGCTCCTATTAGAATGCAAGGCAATAAACTGAAAGAGATAAAACACTTTGCAGTTACGCTGCGTTCATGCTCCCACCTATCTGCCATGCCAGCAGCTCATTTCAGCCTCTCCATGACAACTTGCTTTGGCATTCTTGTTTGTGGGCAGAATGTGCCTCTGTAAAGCTAACCCAGCATTGGCATGTTCTTCATGCAGATGGTTCTCCCATCTTTCCACTGTTCACTGTGTTAATTCGTTCTGCCAAGAGCCCTCCCGTTCTTTCACTGAGAATGAGTCACTGAAGAAGGATTGCATGTTCTCTCACCATTTTCTAACCACTCAATTTAGTTCCAGGTTCTCCACCCATCTCTGACCTTGCTGTGGAAATTGGAAAGACTGTGATTAGTATCTCCGCTGTGGAGATACTGCAGGTCTGGCTACACCACATACATACATTCTGGAATAGGAGAAAAAGAACGCTCTGGGTTGTTTGCGTTTCTCTAAACCAATCCCTATTGTTGTGGACTAAACTCTGGATGGTGGCCCTGGTAAAAAGTCCCAGGAAGGCACTTGTTTTGGAGGAACATTTGCACCACTCAAAAGAAAACATCCCTACAATATAAATTAAGTTAACTGTTCACACAATACAGCTATTTAAATCAGCTGGTACATGGTTAAACCTCATTAGCTGTTACCAGTGTATCTCCGTGTGTACTTCCTCCACAGCAATCCAACCAATCAGTCCCAAAATGTCCCAGTTAGAGAGGACATGCCAATAAACATAATCTTTGCAAGTCTTTAAAATCATTCACTGAAAGAACCAAGCAGGCCTGACTTGTTGCACGATCCAAAATTTCTTCAGAACGTGACCTTTTTTGTGTAGTGTTAGCTTGCAAGGCAAAGGTGGAGATCCAGCGTGTCAGGCTTATCCTGGAAATATACGTCCATTGATCTAGACTAAACTGTAACGAATTTTATGTTGGTAAAGTATGCTGATTTTTAAACTAAATAAGACTCAGACAACCACACAGCAGTGCTTTGAGATGCATGCAAACCTTAGCATGCTAACATGTTAAGAGTGATAATCCTTGCATGCTGATGCTAAGTAGGTTTAGGTTTAGCCTGCAAATAGCAAACTAGCACTAAAAACCAAGTACAACTGAGGCTGAAGTTTTGCTAATATTTAGCCATGAACCAAGTATCGGACTAATACAAATTTGACCTGATGATGACACAAGACAATGAATCATAATGGGGACTTGAACGTCTTTACCAAATGCCATGCCAATCCAGTAGTCATTATGAATTTTCAGTCTGGACCAAAGTAGTGGACTGACTGACAGCCATCCCTTGAGCCAATGCTGCTGCTATTCTGGCTAAATACAGTGGCTGGAATACGTTTACACCCAGGCTAAAGTTGATTAAAAAAAGGAATAAAAAACAAAAAATCTTTTGGAAATTGATCTTAATGCATTAATTAAAAACAAATTGAAAAATCCAAACTTTTAAGGACACCAATTTTCTTTGTGAATGAATAATGTATTATAAATAAATAATTGTTCTTCCTTAAAGTACAGGGAGCATAAGTGTACACCCCCCTATGTTAAATTCTCATAGCATTTTGAAAAGCCAGTCATTTTATGGATTCAGGATACTATGCATCCTAATAAAGTTCACTTGGCCTTTGGAATTAAACTACCCCCCCCCCCCCCCCCACACACCACCACTCATGACATACCTTCACTTTACCTTGAGATTGGCATGGTGTTATTTCAGTTAGCTTAATACCTGGTTTGATGTTGATGATCTCACGGAAAGTTCCCCATGCCTATCTCTTTGTAAGTTGAAGGGTAGTGTGTGGGGGGGGGGGGGGGGGGGGGGGTATTTTAATTACTAAGGCCAAGGGAACTTTATCAGGATGCATAGTATCCTGATCCATGAAATAACTGGCCTTTGATAATAAAAATGTTCCTGTTTCTATGGGAATTTAACATAGGGGGTTCATGCTTATGCCCCCTGTATTTTAAGGAAGAACATTTATTTATTTACAATACATTCTTCGTTCACAAAGAAAATTGGCGTCCGTAAAAGGTTGGATTTTCCTACATTTTTTGAATTAAGGCATTAAGATCAATTTCCAAAAGACATTTTTTTATTCCTTTTTTTACTCAACTTTAGCATGGGTGTGTAAAACTTATTCATGCCACTGTATATGCTCAATTGCAAGTCTCCACACAACTCAACAAGCTTATATGTTAACATCTTCATAGTATTTATAATACTACTTGGCTGCTGTTTTCATCTTTCTACATCCATCTTGCCTTTGGACTGCACAGTGACTCAGGCTCCTGCACCTCTCTGCCTTTCTCTGATTTAATCTGCTGGCTTTAGTTTAAATGAGAGTCATTTTTTTTTCCTCAGGTGTCCATCTCTTTGACATGGCTCTGCCAAACGATGGCCCGTGCTAACCGAGCACTCTTATCATCTGCTTGCTCAAGGTCACCGAACAATCAAGAGATTGACTATGAGCAAGATCGCTGTTTCTGCCTCAGAGGGATAAACTGGATTAAGGTATTGGGACGGCCGAGCATTTAAAGCTTTAGAGATGGCAAACACAATCAGCATGTCTCTGCATGCTTTGTCTCTTTCAATCATCCGCGAGCAATCATGGCACAAATGGAACCCCCCCACCCCCATCCAGATTGTCAATCAGACGAAGAGGAGACAGCAAAAGATATGATCCTTTTGATACATCTCTTATGGGCTTCACGTGCAACTGTGCGAGCATTCACATCCGTTCTGCTCAGTTTGCATAATGATACTCAGTGGCTATGCACATTAAATCTTAATCCAAAAAGAAACAGCACCCAATATGTGACAGCCTGTATGAATATTAAAGGTACTTTCTAAGATGCCATTAACCTCAAAACCTTGTTTTCTGTACATAAATGATGCATGCACACAAGATAAAGTACATCTGCGTCTTTGTGGTTGGAAGGTTTTGAACCACAGCATCATAAATGGTGAGTGTGAGATGTATTTGTACTCTTCCATCTATTCTCATGATAATCTCATTTAGTTTAAGTTACCTTATTTAAGTTATTATTAAGTTATTTTTCTATCTTTAGACGGGTCATGCTGTACGAGATGAATGAAACCACGTCTAAGGGGATAAAGCAAAATTGGCAATAGTTTGCCGAAGTTTGTAATTAGCTTGTAGTTTCCCGAGGGGGAATCCAGTTGCTTTGCCCACCAATTATAAAGCATCAAAAGTGCAGAGGCATGCTCAAACATCCTTAGGATGCCCTTGTGGCTCATCCATCTGTCCTTGTGTGTGGGTGTGTGTATGTGTGTGTGTGTGTGTACTGGAAAATACTTACTTCTCAGCGGTGACCTATTTTGCTTCACTGTTGCTCAAAAGTGCTAAAGTGCCACTGTTCCTGTCAAACATGTTTAGACTCACAGTAAAGACCAGTTATGTAATGCTAACACCCTCTTCTACGGATTACTGCAATACAATCCAATTCATCAGACAGGATCAGACAGTGAGGTCGAGTGCTAATATGACTGTTTGTTTCTTCCCTGTCCACAGCTGCAAGAAAGTAATCTGGCTTTTACTTTTTGATAGTATCGATGCGAGACCTTAGTTTACTGGGAGAAATACAAATGTGTATTACTACAAAGCCCTTGTGTCATTAAAAAAGAAGAATCCACAGGTCTCAAATGTTCTCAAAAAGAAAGACGCAACAAGATCAGTGTTTTTAAGTGAGTTTTTAATACTCCGTGCCATACACTTTTGTGGATACCAACAAAGAATGGACGTTGATTACCAAAGCATTATGGTGAGAAGAAATTTTGAATTCCTCAGTTTGTTTCCATATTGTTATTAGCCACGCCAGCAGTGTGGAACTCCAGATATACCGCAGCTAATGTACAGCAGGACTGTCTGTCAACCAGACCAATATAGCCCAGACTGAAACATCTCATCTGCTATTCAGGTACACACACTCAAAAAGACATCGGTGATCCCTAAGCTTTTTATCTCGTCATTATCAGGTCAACATTTCAGTTTTTTTATTAGTTTATGACAAAATACCTACAAAACTAATGCCATTCCCATCAACCTCATCTGTACCTTGTGTTTTGTGTAAATCAAGCAAATGTTAGCATGCTAACAAGCTAAACTAAGATAGTGAACATGGTTAACCTGCATCAGCATGCTAGCATTGTCACTGTGAGCATGCTGATGTCAGCATTGAGCTTATGAGACCATTGTGCCGAAGCTCAATGTGGTAAAAATGTAATTTTGGTGTGTTTCCATCTACTGAGGATGCCCCCAGGCACGTCCAGCCGGGAGGAGGCCCCGGGGAAGACCCAGGACTAGGTGGAGGGATTATATGTCCAACCTGGTCTGGGAACACCTCAGGATCCCCCAGTCGGAGCTGGGTAAAGTGGCTCGGGAAAGGGACGTTTGGGGTCCCCTGATGGATAAATGGATGCAGTAAAAGTAGAGGTTGCTAACAGGAAACAAAACAAGTCACCTTGGCCTTGAGAAATGGAAGGAGGTCTTACTAAAATTTGTTGAATTGTGCCAGTTTTGATCACGGTGTAATTTTGGCTAGTTTGGGCCATGTGTCATGCTGTCCAGAGACAAAGACACTTCATAGGAATATCCTGGAAGACACAGAAACAGCTATTCAGTCATATGAAATACATGTTTGCAACATCAGGACTTATTTGGCAAAGGCGTTTCCATATCCCATTTAGTGCAACAACTCTTTTCTAATGCGGGACTTCAAAATGCCCATAACAATATTTGAATGGGAAACACGGCTGGTGATGCTAGAATTGCTGAAGACACTTAGCCTTGTCGTATATTTCATCTTTAGGCCCAGTATACCTAGAGCTTTGCGTCATCCAAGCCCATTCAACGGATGGTTTTGTGTTACGCACCAAGGAATTTAGGACCCAAAAGCAGAGATTAGGCAGGCAGGCGAGAGTTCATACGAGGATTTATTTACAGAAACAAGGGATCCAAAAATGCAAAAAACAAAGTCCAAAATCCAAATATCCCAAACCGTCCAAAAAACAGGAAAACAAAAACGGGAGCACAGAGACAGGGAATAACTCACATTGAAATAGCAATTGCAGGGAAGCATCCAAAGCTGACTGGAACAAACACACAAAACACACAAAAACAATCGGATAGAGACGATGGGAGCACAGACACTAAATACACTGGGTAATGAGATAATGAGAGGCAGGTGACAAGAGGGCTGGGAAACAGGTGGAAAACATCAGGTAAGCACAGGAGCGGGAAAACACAGGAAGACTAGAAAGCACAGAAAACCAGATTATCAAAATAAAACCGGAAACAGAGCATACAGACACTCAAGGGAAACTTAAGACAGAACACAAGAAACTGGGACACAATCCCAAAATACCAAATAAAGAGGAACAAAACCATAGCAAAACACCCAAACCATAACGCTTTTGCTTTTTTGGGGGGATTCTCTAGGACACTCTAGGGAATTTGTATGGAATACTAGTACAAAACCGTGAATTGTTGTGATGGTTTCTTGAGCTCCCCTGAAGGAATTGAGTCAGTTCAGTTTTCAGATGAGTCTCATAATGGCCTCACAGTTTTGATTATTGCCAAGTTTAATTTAGGACTATTGATACTAGTCCTCAGACACCAAACCAAGGTGTGTAATCTTGCTGTAATCAATATCGAACACCCGGGGTAAGAATAAACAGGAACTTGGTGAAACAGAGCACTGTACCATATTTTATTTTGAGTGAAATTATCCCTAAAAGAAGCAATTCTTGTACCAGTTTTACAATATAATGAATTATTAAGATACCCAGAGATACAATAGCACCATTTTTCTCCAGCTAGTTTTAACAACACATAGGGACTCAAAGTGACTTCAACTTCTGTATTGCACAATTTCCCCCAGAGCCTTCAAACTGCCTTTCTTTTTGGAGTGATGACAGAAGGACCTGCTTTGCTTTCAGAGTCACGCCTTGACCTCTTGGGATGAATGCCAAAGGACATGTTTTGAAGCATGGGGTTACATCTCTCTCTGTAAGGCCTTTTGCTCTTTCATCCTTGCCTCACCATCCTCCTCAGCCTCTCGTGCTCTCCGAGCCGCGGCGATAGCCTCCAGTGTTTACGCAGCATACGGCATGACTTATACATGAAGAGTCGGCTCTTTATTCATCTTCCTGGGACTCCCACAGCGTGAGCCGTCTGTATCACTTCAGCTACTGTCTTCGCTAACCTTTTCATCTTCTCGCACGCACAGACGTTCTTTCAAGCCTGGGAGATTCTGGGAGCCCCACGGGAGGGAAAAAGTGAAAGGACAGATCTCTGCACTTTGTGCGTGTGTGTGTAATTGTATGTTTATGGTAAATAAATAACATCAGTTGTCTAACTGAGTTTGACATGGCCGTTAAAACCTGCTTCAGTGTTGGCATCGGCTGAGTGTTTGACGGGTGTGATATTATATGGAGCAAGCTTAACTTACTGTTGACGCTGGTGTCAAAGGCTGAAAGTTGGAGGATCATGATGTGGAAGTTTTACTTTATTTATTTAGTTCAACAGATTCCCATGGTGCCCAGAGGGTGAATATCTACGACTATTTCATCATTAACTAGATGGCACACCACCTTCCACATGGTTTACAGATTCTGTACCATATTTATACTGGTGATCCCCTGAGATTTCCTCGATCTCCAACATGAGGTTCCACGAGAGGGTGTGAGCGTCGTCATTGGCGCTGCAGCTGTCCAAACTAAACGCCATCTTGGACAATGTCTCGCACCCACTCCATGGCTTGCTGATACATCACAGGAGCACTTTCAGTGATAGACCTCTGAAAAGGACTTTGGTTGAACCTTGTTTTTTCGTTTTTCTTCTCAAACAAGGCTCTACATTGAACTCTTTTGTTGAACCTTCATGAACTTGTTTCCCAAAACGGACTATCGAAACTAAATGGATTATTTATTTTGGAGTACGTTGGACATTATATGGACAATCTTGAACATTGTCACAAAGGATTTTTGAGTGTATGCTTCCCATGCATAAATGTATGAATTGCCCTTTAACGGTCAATTAGGGGCCGGAGTGTTGAAGCCATTATACTGATTTTAGTTTGATCCTTTTCACATGCATGTGATTTATAATTATACTGATGCCTATATTCGGACAATGCTAATTACAATTAATGTCGATTATGTTGATGTGATGTTAATGGGGATGATGATGACATCAGGGGGTGTTAACTCCCTATTTAGACCTCCCCTGAGCCAGGTGTGTGTGTGTATGACTAGAGAGCGGAAGGACAAACTATTTTTCAACCGCATTTTGTGAGACAGACGGTTTTTTGCTTTGTTAAATACGAGTTTATTTATGTTGCTATTGCAGGTATAAAATAAAGAAACGGATCTTTGTGACACTACGAATGAATGCGCGTTGATTTACTGACCGCTCCTGCACTCATTCTCCCAAAATGCACCACAGAGCGCCGCAGGAAGTCCTTCCTGCCTGTGGCCATCAAACTTTATAACTCCTCCCTCTAAGTGTCTGACACACAGACACTCAAAGAGCTTGATACTGGACAATATTATCTGTATTATCTGTTTTGTGCAATAACACTGGCCTGACATGTGTGCAATACTCAACTTCTACAATTATTATTATTATTATCATTATTGCTTTTCACCATTGCAATTCCTTAATTCTGTAAATAATGTAAAATAACATTCTTTTAACTATGTAAATACCGTACATATCCACACTCCTCATATTTCTTTGTTTACATTTCTACTCTGATGTTTATACTATTTGTGCAACTGCAACACAGAGTTTCCCTTCGGGGATCAATAAAGTATTTCTGATTCTGATTCTGATTCTGATTAAACATCAAGTGCCAATAATGACGTCAAATCACATTCTCTAGTCTAATTTTATGATTGCGTTCAGAGTGTGAGGCTATTCACTCTCAAAATCAAAAAAGCAACAGAGAGGATTTCTACTCCGTCTGTGTTTAGCCATCAAGCCAACTTAAAAGTGCAATATGTAACACTGACAGCTATTGTTTTATAGAATTACTGCAGTACAAATTCAAAATACTGGCTAGAGTCGTCTCCCCAGATTTGAGGTTCACGGAGGTTACCAGGCCGAGACCGTAGCATCTGTAGTCTTGCTTTGCCAGACCCTCCTCCAAAGTGCGCTGAAGGGACATCCAACGTCCAAACAATGTTGCTGGACACTTGTCCCACAGAGCCAGACGTTATTCCACAGCACAGCGGAGTAGCTAACGTTAGATGCTGGATGCATTGACAGTCATGGAAGCACACTCGGAGCTCTGTATCCGACTGACAGACACACGTTTTCAGCTTAGAATTACGGTAGGAACCGCTAAAACACAACAACCTCGCCGTCCTCTCCGCCCAATGGACAGACACACTTCCTGAGTTCAGAATGAGCCGCTAAATATCACACTACCTTGTCGCATACCATGTGTGAAACACTGATGGAAATGGTTTAAAGAAATAGTCTCAGAAATAATTTATTTAAAACAAAAGACTAAAATGTTTTGACAGATACCTGAGTTCTCTTTTGACTAAAACTAGACTAAAATGACGAGACTTTAAAACGTGACAACAAAACAAAATATGTGAATGACTCAAAATGACTGAAACTAACAAGGACATTTGGCTAAGACGAAATTCAAAATAGGTGACAAAATGAACACTATTTGGATTCAGCTCTGTAAAGTTAGCATGGAAATGGGAGAGGAATATTTTTAGTGATGATCATGGTGTGCTCCATTGGCTCTTGGTGTGCTGTAATGCTAATTTCATGCTGTTTTTCTAAATGTCTGGTTGACCAATCATACTGCCGGATAGGATCTACTTGTTGTATATCATGTGGTGTCTTTACAACTGTTGGAAGGATTGCCATGACATTCAAGTTCCCTAAAGATATGTGTGTAACTTGGGTGATTCCATTGCTTTTCATTCAGCTCCATCACAGGTCAAATATCCATAATACCTGCTAAACATCAGAGTTCTATCATTGTTATTATGTGCACGTTAGCATACTGTCTTAAGCATTGAGCTCAAAGCCTCACTGTGCTTTAGTACAGCTTCACAGAGACTCTGGACTCTTTGTCTTCTTTCTTCAGAACATATTTCAGTCAGTGCATGGAACTTGTTCTTACGTCTCCCGGGCAGCTCGCTATAGTTGATCTGTCCATGCTGTTTTAAATAATACATATTCATTACACTGTAAGCTGAAAGGATTTTCACTCACCCACCAGCTTTTCATTACAAGGACTTTAAACCATTGACGAAGAGTGCATTTCGAAAATGTTCCAGCAAGCAACAATAAGACAGACTTATTTTTTTTTCAGTGATTTCATTATACTGATTTTCTTTTTTTATTCTAACGCTGGGCTGTTTCTGTGCAAGCGTGATCCACATTAGAGCTT
The DNA here is from genome assembly GCF_008692095.1 of Etheostoma spectabile. NCBI lineage: Eukaryota > Metazoa > Chordata > Actinopteri > Perciformes > Percidae > Etheostoma > Etheostoma spectabile. Next base: position 3,876,173 of record NC_045745.1, on the reverse strand, counting down.
TAAATCTGAAGTCATTGGATCTCACTTCCTTAGAGGAAACAAAACAGCATTAATATTACGTTGCATTTGTCATTTGATTTTTGTTCACACGTCCCTTTTGCTAGTAAGATATGAGCAAGAGAATGTGTGAGTAGACATATCTTTGGGGATCTTGCTGGTGAAATGGATTGGAATTGTTTCAGCCACTGGAAACACTGTTCCATTTCCAAACTTAAAAAGCATTTAAATCCATCCATCCACCCGTCTTCATCCACACATCCGGTGTCTTTGGGGTCCCCAAACTTCCCTCTCCCGAGCCACATTACCCAGCTCAAACAGGGGTTATCCCGAGGCGTTCCCAGGCCAGGTTGGAGATATAATCCGTCCACCTAGTCCTGGGTCTTCCCCGAGGCCTCTTCCCAGTTGGACGTTCCTCCACCTAGTCCTGGGTTTTCCCCGAGGCCTTGTCCCAGCTGAACGTGCCTGGAACACCTCCCTAAGGGGGCGCCCAGGAGGCATCCTGACCAGATGCCCAAACCACCTCAACTGGCTTCTTTCGACGCAAAGGAGCAGCGGCTCTACTCCGAGCTCCTCTCGGATGACTGAGCTTCTCACCCGATCTCTAAGGACGCCAGCCACCTTCCTGAGGAACTCCATTTTGGCCTCTTGTACTTGGCCTCTTGATCTCGTTCTTTCGGTCATGACCCATCCTCATGACCATAGGTGAGGGTAGGAACTCACTCGCCAGACCCAAAAAATCCTTCACTTGGGGTAAGGACTCATTCCTTACCTGCAAGCATTTTAATGTTCTGCTTTAAACTTCCAGTTGCGGCTATGAGAACTTGCCTCATGTGTATCGATACAGATGTATCTCATTTCAAATTCAGATTTTTCTTACAATAGCTCCAAGTACAGCTGGGTAATACATTGATATTATATTGATATTGACATGGGACTAGATATCCTCTTAGATTTTGGGTATCCTAATATGGCATAAGTGTGCCTGGTTTTACAGGCTGTATTACAGTGATTTTATTCCATTTTTTGAACTTACCAGACTGTTCTAGTTATTTTTTTATTTGCCTTTACCCACTTAGACATTATATCCACATTCCTGATGATAATTTATCTAAAATCTCATTGGGATGATATTTTGTGGGAGCACCAAAAGTCAACCCTACAACATCGTCGCAATATCGACGTTGATGTTTTTGGTCATGAATGTCGTTATATTAGATTTTCCCCGTGTCGTTCAGCTCTAGCTCCAAGGTTCCAATCTTTTTCATATCCATATTCTCCATAAGTGAAAAAAAGGAGTCGATGCCAGACAATTTTGGTGTCACAACAAACCATTCTCAACTGGTTTTAAGTGTGAGAAATGAGGAGAATATAGTGACTCATGGTACATTTGGACCATATCTCTTCCATTTGACAGGTTTGCTTAAAAGAAATGCACTGAGATGATTTGCAATCCCTCTTGCGGAGAGCCTAATGATACTTCTGATGAAAAAATTAGTACCGCTCTGCAGGAAGCGTCATTCTTTAACCCCCGAATGTTACATGCTTTAATAATTAGGATCATGATAAGCTGTTTGGATGAGTAGCATGTTGCTATATTTATTACAGAGAAGGACTGCCACATCTGAGCTCCAGCATGCAGGCTGTTTCAGATTAGGGAGACAAAACGCATCAAGTGTCCATTATCAAATGCCTTATTGTGTTGTTAATCTCAGGAAATGAATTTTCTCTCATAGAAAAAATAGATAAAAACAAACCTCCATTTGAGTGATATGGCGGTACGGAGTGTCATCATTGAGCTAATTAGGAAGTAGATGTCCTGATATACATCAATAGTGTCAGCTAATTAGACAACCCACAAGACTATATTACATAAACTCGCATTTGCAGAGTTTTTGCGCTGAGCCAAAGAATCACTGATGGCGCTGTAATTTTGTGCCGATGAAAACCGCATTCACGTGTTTTGGTTTTTGTGTCATTTGCATTGCTTCTGTCATTATTTGTCTTTTTGCAAATTGCTTTCACACCTGTGTGTGGAGCCCATGCGTGGTATGAGCCAGGCTATTTTTATCTGCAGGGTTTCCTGTCATGAATAGCAGATGATATACCTAATGAGGCCACGGCCTGAGCGTGCGAGGGGTTATTGAGGTGTATTGAGCCAGTGGTGTGATTCATGCCTCCGATCAGAAACACTGAGATACAGCCAATTCAATGAATCATTTCTGGAACATTGCAGTCCACTAACGGACTCTTTTCTAATCATCCAGCCAGAACACAATGCACCCTGATTGATATCCTCTTCTTTGCGAGCAGATGATTAGATGATATTGTAACCTATCCTCGCACAATGCAAATTCTTTCTCTGGTCTTCGCATTTTGGTCTGAAAATGAATGAGATCTGCACGAGTTAGCAATTAATTTTTCCTTGAAAAGTGAATAAACGCTCCAGTGTGCGTGTGGAGATTGTAGGCCTGTACTGAATGGTGCTGAGCTTCATTTATAATGTTGACACTGGGATTCCAACTCAACATTCCAATGCTGCGCAGGTTTTCTTTTGCACGTCTTTGTTTAAAGACAGTATTTTCGCACAGTTGCAGAAAAAGGTTAGGCTTCACTGATAATAACACACACACACACACACAAACACACACACACACACACATACACAGTCGGGTTCTGGTGGGAGATTGTGCTGATTGACAACGGGCCAAGTGGGTAGCACATGAGTCCATGAGACTAATGTCGGATTACTCCACTTTTTCATTGTGACATTTTGCGATTACATTCTGAATCTGCCAGATAAATAGTACAATGTCTTCCTCTGATTCAGAAGTACACTGTAAGTCAGTAGTACGCTATACAGGGGAGTTGCATATTAAGTGGTTTGGGGTACAACTTGGTGTTGAAGTATTTCACAAGCAGCAATACCACAGGCCAAGCAATCGGCCCGTTCCAAACAGACCCGTTGTCAACGGGCACTGCGCAAGTTATTCAAATTGAGGATTTTGTTCGAGGATTTTCATTAATTTTTTAGGGTAATGTAGCTCAGCCTAAAATCTTTCAGTAAGCCCTAACTCTTAATCAATGCTATCTTCCTAAATAGAATCAGCTGTTCACCTTCCTGCTAAACCAATCAGAATTGGCAATCAAATTGCAAGGGCCAATCACAGTCACAACCCTGCCATAAATCTGTTTCTCCCTATGCTATTAGCTGTTGTTTCAGGCAAAGAGTGCACCCCCCCCCCCCCCCCCCCCCCCCCCCCCCCCCCCTCCAGTCCTCTACTCCAGCTGACCGGTTCCGCAGCCTCCTTCGGTCTGGTCTTCGGGCTCCTTCGTCGCCACCACCGGTGTCTAGACTCCATCGGGGGATTATGATGGTTCTATATATATTATGCTATTATTAGTATAACAATGAAGTCTAATCTCCAAAGACTTTTTACATTTTATTGTGCTGTAAACCTTTGTGCATATCTTCAAACACGTCTCTCCTGATTGAAATGACGTCCTACATAAAAGATGACAACAGACATTTTAAAGCTTCCTTTGAAAAACATCAATAGAAGCTTCAGAAGTAAAAAAAAAAAAAAAAAAAAGATATTTGCATTGCAACCCTGTTAGCATGTGTGACATCATAGGCATCCTAGAGGGAAATAGTGAAACTGGAAGCACCCAGGGCCCTAAAATGGGGAAGGGCCCTGCAAAGGCCTGGGATTATGGGAGTATGCTTTTGTTTTAAGCATTATTATTAATATTATTGTCATTAGCATTGCAAGGAATTAGACAAGGTGGACTTCGTTGATGCTGCTGAGAGTGAGGTCAACTTTGATCGTGACATCAAAAAAAAGAGAAAGAAAGAGAAAAGAAACACAAGAGGATGAGCAGCTGTTTTTTTTCTTTAGATTTGTGAGCGATCACATCTTGCTGGCAGCGTGTCTGAATAGTTTGATATTGGTATTTAATCAAGCTATAATACTGTAGTTAGCTTGCTGATCAATGAAGCAGCATGGCTTCAGAAACAGCCCCAGAGAGTGGATCAGCTCTTTTATTTTGACCACAGGCGCCTCCAAATGGCCCGCTTAGTTTTCATTGACGGAGGAGAAAAAAGATAAAGAAAAACAGGTGACGAGGAACAGAAATACTGTAGGGAGAGGAGAGGGAAAGCAATGTAAAGCAGTGGGGAAGACAAAAGTCTATTTCTCCCAGTCTATTTTTATAGATCAGGCTGGATTTTATAGCTGTCGCTAAATCAGCCCATGATCTTGGGCTACAGCAGCTTCTTACTCTAATGGACATTTCAATTAATCAGTCAGGCTCCGATGCACAGGCGCAGGGACGAGCCTAGACCGGGCCACTTGCAATTTTCCTCCATTGCCGTTTCAGAGTGCCAGAGACAAACTAGTGCGCTTCTGAAGGGGCCACCTGGCGCACGTCCGCACCGCTGTTGCATTGATTACATCAAAGCCGACGCGTGATTCATAAAAGCCAATACGGAGACTGTGGAATTCAATTTTAAATTACACTGGAGACATTCTTGTCACTGTAGGCACTCTTCAGAAGGCAGAGGCCTCGCTGTGATTCACAGACAGTCCTTTCATCTTTTCATCCAGTTTTTTTTTTTTTCTAGAACCTTGGGCTGAATCCGCCTGGGCGCTGCATTACTTGTCATTCAAGGGCATAATGACTCACCATCCACTGTTCCTCCTGGCACCGTCAAAGGTCACCCGTTCGCCCGGCGTCACACACACTCACTCATTGGAATACAAAGACTGCGGGGAAACTTATCTCGTCTGCTCCTCCAGGTTGCCTTTTAAGAGATATGTCACTGCGGTAGAGCGGATTATCATTTCCTGCACGTGCCCGCAGTGTTCGGCTGCTCGGGAACACTCAAACACAAAAGCCAGAGTTCGCCTATCCAACCAGGGCTCAGCAGGGACACCCTGACATAATGTTATATCAGTCTCTATCCAGGAAGAGCATAAAATGCAATGCTAAAATTGATGTCACATCGATGTATGTAGTAGTTATTTATGATGTGTGAGCTGTCAATAAACCTTATTTGGATGCTATTATAAAGTGTAGTATAGTAGTGTAAAGTGACGATGAATGTAATACAGTATAATAACCGTATTTAGTGAGCTATTAGTGCACAAATAATCAATAATCTTTTTTATTGATCACCAAAAACAGATTCAATGGGGCTAAATAAATGTTACTTAATGCTTTACAAACCACTTGTTAATCATGAACTTGTTATTATGAGCATAATCCAAATAACATGTATAGATGGTTTACAAAACAAGTAATCATTGACTAGATATCAACTCTGTCTAGATTTATAAAATTATGAATTCATTTCATTTAATTTCATCTATTTGGGGTGACAGGAGCTAGGGAGTTGGGTCGGGAACTGAAGGGTTGCTGGTTCAAGTCCACATATAAACCAAAGTATGGTGGTGGACCGGTAGCTGGAGAGGTGCCTGGCTGCCACTGTGCTCTTGAGCAAGGCACCAAACCCCCAACTGTTCGGGGTGTCTTTCCAAGGGCAGCACCCCCCCCCCCCACCCAACACTCTGACATCTCTCCATCAGCTGTTGACTTTATAGTCAAGATGGCGTCCCGTGTAGGGTCCCGCGTTCCACACTGAACTTTTAGACCATTTTTAAGGGGTCATCCGGGACTTTTTGAGTTCTCTACATTACGTACTTATTTACTTAAAATTGTTGGAAGTGTGCAAGTAGGCGGTTTGAGACACAGCCTATCAATTTACCATTTATTAACAATGGGTTAAAGGGTTATTGCAAGCTCAATTTCGTGAGCATATGTGGGTGTTTTGTGATGTGGGGATTACCGGTGGTAATAATAGCAGATCCCGGGGGCAGGCCATGTGGAGGTTTACTGCTCTTGAACCATGATGGAAGTGTGGCCGCTGAAAGGTTTAAGCGGAGAGAAATATCACGGGAATAAACCAGCCTTCACGCACTCCTCGAGCATTATGAGACCTCATGAAATCGTCTTTTATTAAAGATTATTTTGACGTTCTTTTTCTTAAACTCCCCGATTCAGTCTGGCCTACATCAACACACTCCTGCCACTCTGTGCTGCTGAAGCTGGCGTTCCACCTGCCAGCTTGAAAGACGAGTCTCAAGAGACCCGCGTGGGCGATGGAGCTGTACAGACTGTGGGTATATATTTGGGTGGTTTCAATTCCAAATCACACACTAGACTCCTCTCTCCCAGTCTGTGCTGTCCTATCAGAAAGGCAAACACTGTGTGGTCTTTATTCTTAGATAACTGGAAGGATTTCATCCTATTAAGGCTACATCCACTACGTTTTGGGTTAAAAACTAAAATCTTTTGCTACGTTTATGCCTCGCATCCACACTACTTTATGATGCCATCATAATACAAACGATTGGCTGTTTTACCCTAAAAGTCAGGCAAACAGCAGGGATATGAAACTTAAAGATGGAAATCTTTTCATCCTAATTCTAACTGTAGGCCTGGTTTAATTCAGCAATTATTTTTAAATATGTGAGACCATTTTACTCCTTCAAGTCTTGCTTGATGTGACATGTTCCTCATTAGCATTTAGCGCTCTGCCATCACAAATTGGGGCTTAAAGGCTCTTTATCAAAAAAGAACATTTTTTGAAAGAAAAGCAGCAGTACTCTCACTCGGGCTGATTTAATCTCTTTGTTTCTTGGAGGTTTGCTTAGCGACAGTCTTTGTCTTTAACATTATCACTGAGCGCCATTGCACTTTATGGAGAGTGGCTGGGGCCCCTCTTTACAAAGCAGCTCCAGGACCATTTGCCTCCCAGTGGATTGGAGTCACTTAGCTCACCATTTATCACTTCAGAATTTAGCTTGGCTCCCTGTCATTACATTGAACTCCGCAAAGGTAATCAATCCGTAAGCGATGCTTGAGGAAAGGCAGAGCTGAGTGATTGATGAAACAAGACATTACTTACAGAATTGGAGGACTGCAAATAAACATGTGAGCCTGCGGGTAAGAGCTGGATTCACCGGTTTGTAGCCTACATCTACATTACTACGTTTTCATTTTTAAGCTGCGTTTTTAAAAAAAACTATCTCCATCCACACAGTTTTACCTCCAGTAGCAGAACTAATCTCCATCCATATTAGCACGTCTGACAATGCATAGACAGATGGATCTTTATTGTCCATTGCATGCAATTACAAAACAAAACTTAGTTGGAGCAATGCAGTGTGTAGCATTGCAATACAATAAAAAATATAAGCACACACAATACACAAGACCACATACACATTGCCCATACTAAGACAGAAAAAATATGCATATACTTAAATATAAAAGTAGAAATATAAGGAGCAGGGAATACAAAAGTTATTGCTTGTCATTATTGCATTAGTCCCGAGCTGACAGGTCTATCTGTGTAAGTGTGTGTGTGTGTTGGGTTTCTGGAGACTCTCCACATTGGTTCTGTAGCCTGTGTGTCCCTGGGGTTCTCAGTCTGTCTGAGGGGCCGAGGGTGGAGAACGGGTTCCCATAGTTTGAGGGGTCCTGCTGGGTGTTTGTGGTCTGTGTGAGGAGACAGCTTGAGTGGATTTGGAGGGGGAAGCAAATGACAGGACCAGGGCCTGTAGTTAACCTTTTTTGGCCACCAGCCACCGCGGCAGGTGGATTTTAAAATCCACTAGACACAGACTTTTTACCATAGTTGTTGCCTCATGAAGGTGAAATACAAAAAAAGCACGAGCATTGCTCCGGAACTTGTTAAGAATACACATTTAAGTGCTGTCAAGTTAATTACAAAATGTATATAATTAATGACTAAGAATATATCAAAAATATTTATCAATATATTCAATTGTTTTTTTTTACAGTGTGTTCTGGAGACAGGCAGCTAGCAGATAGTGACTAGATATTTTTTAAAGTGTGTTCTGGAGACAGGCAGCTAGCAGTTAGTGAGGAGATGTTTTTTACAGTGTGTTCTGGTGACAGGCAGCTAGCAGATAGTGAGGAGATGTTTTTTACAGTGTGTTCTGGGGACAGGCAGCAAGCAGATAGAGAGGAGATGTTTTTTACAGTGTGTTCTGGTGACAGGCAGCTAGCAGATAGTGAGGAGATGTTTTTACAATGTGCTCTGGAGACAGGCAGCTAGCAGATAGTGAGATGGTTTTTTACAGTGTGTGAATACCTCTCGTTTCTTTGGTAACCGTATGCCAATGCTAACTTATTATTTTAAGTAAATTGCACTTTTTGAACAGAAATAAAGAATTTGTCAATATTAAAAAAGTAAGTGCAGGATTTGGGTTTAAATCAAACTTTATTTTTTCTTTTAAATGTGACCTAATT
>NC_045745.1:3864579-3867826 GCF_008692095.1 Etheostoma spectabile | reverse complement strand
TTTGTGATTAAAATGCTCTCTATTTTGACAATGGTTAAACTTAATGTTTTAATTTTTTTGTAGACTTTACATAATAGTTTTGCATTTGAAAAAATGTTTATTACTGAGTTTTACCAACTTGAAAAAAACAAGATGTTTGCTAAACTAACAAAAAGTGGTTGGAAAATGTTGTCTTAATTTTTTTAGAGTTACATCTAAGTGACAGTTTTTACAGTGATACACAACCACAACAAATGCAGAAATATAGACATGATAACAGAGAGATTAATGTGTTAGAAAGGCCTGTGAGTAAAATGTGTCTTAAGCAAAGATTTCAAACAGAAATAGAGGGAGGACGTCTGATATCTAACAGCAGCTGTTGGGCGCAGCAAAGGCTCCGTCACCTTTGAGTTTGGCCGTGATCGGGGGACGTAGAGGACACATTTGTCCTCAGATCGAAGAGACCTCGGGGCTGAGTGCCTTTTGAATGAGATCCGTAATACTGTCTAAGATGGTGCCTGACCATTAAGAGACCATTACGTTTTTCCATTACCTGGTACCTGCTCGACCCGGCCTCATGCGCGAGGCGAGTCGTGGCTGGTCGTCATAGCGACACCACAGGAAACTGCCGTGACCTAACACAACACACACACAGACCGTCGAAGGTGTGTTGCCACAGCCAGAGGGCAAATTAGTTTCTAATGAACCTGGAGGCAGCAAAAAAATAAATAAACGCTGGATAAACGCTTTACAGGTAAACACGGCAGGTTTGTTCAGGACACCCCCCACCCCCGCATGTCGCCAGCCCCGTCTCCGACCAATCAGCAGTCGGCAGGTTTTCACGTCTGCAGGTTTTGGTGTCACCTCAGCTCGCTTGGAGCCTCGACTGAGGTAGTACTACAAAAAGTACCTGTTAGCAGGTACCAGGGACTTTCTTTGTAAAGGAAAACCAAAAAAGGCGAGTAGAGTCCAGGTGAGTCGAGTTGATACCGTGCAGTGGGAAAACGCCATTAGTTACTCACTAATACTTTAATAATACTAATACTAAAACGCCACTTTACTCACTGACCCGTCCAGCCAAGTTGGTTTAAAACAAGTTTTTGTCATGAAAAATATTCAAGATTGTTAAAAAAGAAAGGTAGCAGAACTAGATATGTGTGTTTAATGTGGAAACTGTTGAACTGTTAGGAATATAATTGGTTTCTGTCTAATGTATACTATCACGCAGTATGTAACCACCTTCTCTGCTGTTTGGGTTTATGTTTAATTGCCCCTTGCAATTATTAATTATTAATTATTAACAGTGCTACTGCTGTGTAGAGCCATGCTGCTGGTTCTGCAGTGCAAACCTATTTTTGCCTGAATAGGTTATTATAATAGACAGATTTTGTCTGTACTGTTGTGTATGCCTTTACAGACTGATCTTTGTTGGTTGAACATGTTGTTTAGACGGTGTTTTTGCTGTTGTAATGCAGTATGTTGGAAGGTGAAATTGTTCCTGTTTGCTACTTCTGATTTTTAATTTTTATTAAGTCTTTTTTTTCTGGGAAAAGATGGCCCACTCTCTTTCGTACTGGCCCGCCCAAAATACAGTTGTTGGCCTGTGCCACAGCTTGCAATCAGCAGGGTCTTGATCTTGATTCTGAAGTGGACAGGGGGGTGAGCGAAGACAGGCTAGCACTGGGACTATGTGCTCCCTTTTCTTAGTACCAGTCAGCATCCTTGCAGCTGGTAGTGTCTCATGGCAGCCCGGCCTAATGACAGAAGCTTTGTTGTGCTGCCATTGTCCTTTGTAGACATCGCACGCCTTACAGAGCATCCAAAGAAATTAAATCTACAAACATGGCTCAGTGAGAGGCAATTGCTGCACCCAACAGGTCCTCCAAACCATACGCTGTCAGGGTGGAGATGAGGCTTGGACCCTGTGATGGCCACAGCAATGGCCACACAACCAGCGTGAGAGCGGTAACCTCATGCACATTTTTCCTTAGGGTTAGTTTATAGGCTTTTTTTCACACGCATTGTACATTTTTTGCAAACATTTATTCAGTTACAAATAACTTACAGGACACTTGCATCACATACATCATGCTTTAGTTAGTTGATGATACAGAAGTATTATTCAGGGAGCGTGCACCATTAGTTACTCATGGATTATCATTCTGTTATATAACTATTCGTTTTGAGTTTACCAGTTTTGGAGTCCACACCGGGGAGGGATCCAGGAGGTCTGCTGGCTTAAGGGGGGGGGGGGGGGGGGGGGTAATTGGACACTACCACGGCTTGTTATGTCCTGGGGGGGGGGGGGGGGGGGTTAGATTATTCTTTCCTTAGATATCTGGGGTTCATATTTATATTTAGTATTTTTTGTTGAGTTAAGATAGTAAAGTACATTGTTGTAGTGTTATTGTTAGTTTCCCACTGTGTGTTAAAATTGGTCTGATCAGCCAATATGTAAGTCCCCTTTGTCTTACGTTCAGAGCTTTAGTTACCGTCTGTTTATCTGACCTCTTTTGTGGGCCCTTTCTTTTGTTGTAAGGATTTTTTGGCAAATGAAAGTCCTTACTTTTGAACTCCCCTTGTGACTCCTCTTCCTTAACTGCTTGGTCCCTCACAGACCCAAATGCAGAGATGACAAGAGCAGAGTTCAAAGATTTAATGGAGCAAAAGGGTACAACAAAAAAAGTCTTGAAGATGCAAAATATTTCCAAAAATACTGAGGATTGCACAAGACCAGGAACAAGGAACAAACTTGAACACTGACAAAGATAACATAGCAGATCAGACCTGACCAGAGAAGCACCGAACAGACCACAGAACAATGATCCCACCAGCAACAGAAACCAAATGACCCCACACAAGACAAAGACAGCACAGAGACTAAATACACAAGTAGACAAGGACTAACAAGGAACAGGTGACACAGCAGGGGAAACAGATCAGGAAACAGGCGGGAAAACACAAGACAGGAAGTAAAAACAGACACGAAAAGGGAGAAAAGGAAATACTAACAAAGGAAACTAACAACTGTGACAACCACGATAAAGGTTGTTCATTCCTCCGCTCAAATAGGACCTATGTAAGCGATTCTTAAAGTAACGCTCCTGGTGGTGACAAGTAATGACCCACAGAAGCGTTTTCCGTCCTCATATCTAAACCAGAGAATGTAACGGTTGCATTTTTAACACATGACAAATGTTGTGAAACAGATCTAGTTTGGTTACTTTTATTCCCCAAAACTACTGAGTTAACCCTCCTGTTGTCTTCG
>NC_045745.1:3856648-3864569 GCF_008692095.1 Etheostoma spectabile | reverse complement strand
GAAAGGGTAGAAAAAGACTACCATAACGTGGATAAAAAATTTAAATTTTGACTCACAAAAAAAAAAGATCGTGGTTTGGACTAAAATCAGATGTTAAGTAGTTAAGTAAAGAAAACTTGCCGTTTAATTGTATTTTCAGACGGGGTCAGGTTGTGTTTTTTTATAGTTTATTTGAACACGTAAAACATTAAAATAAATATATATACATACCGTCATGTATTCATATATATATATATATATATATATAATTAAAATGACAGATAAATAAGGTCATGTACATTTCAGCACAATCTTCCAAAACTGAAAGTCATTCAAAAAATTCCCATGTTCAAAAAGGACTAGGAAGAAGTTGATGAACAACTTATCAGGTCCTACCAACGTTCTCTACTTTTATCCTTTAGTAAATACAAAATCTTGTGCTTCACTTATTTACACATCATTTTACAAGGAACTGTCATGTTTCCTGCTTTGCTCCCCCGCATGATTACTCCAGCCACCAGAGGGCGCCGGCACTTAACGCAAAAAGTAATGTGACTCTGGAACAAACGACTTATGTGGGTGTTTTTTTGGGGAGGATGGTTTTGCTCCAGAGGAGCCTGATTTCACCAACTAGCTTAACATTCAAGCTGAATTATCAGCCCCCTAAACCCATCTAACCCTGCATTCTAATAGTTTCTGAGAGAGAACGTCTAGCCAAGGCCAGACTGGCTCACTCTGTTCAATGATGGTTGTTTTAGAGATGTCAATTCAGAAAGCTTCAGGGTCTTATGTTTTCTAAATAATTCCATACTTTCTCATGTACCAACAAGCCCACATTATTTATTTTTTCAAAAACACTTCATAACCTTTTCTCAACTGCAGCCAGCACATTTCACATTTGGCAGTGGTACAATTTTAAGACCTTTCCTGCAACCAGAAAAACTTAACCATTTAACGGCCTTTTTTTGTAAAGCTGAACATTTAATGTAATGGATTAGTTGTCACTTAGCAAAGTTTACAGGTATGGGTTTTGGTTGTGACAGATTCTAGTTCCATTTCATGAACACATAAGGCAAAACCTCACTCCACAGGCTGTGCGTCATTCATTCATTCATCATTCTGTTTCATAATGAACATATGATGATTAGTTGCTTGGTTGAAAGCTTAATGGAGTTTGATTTTTTTGTAGGAGTCAATGTCTTCATTACATATGCAGAGACAGTATACAGCAGCAGACCGAGAATGATGGATTTGGTGTTTTTTACCTAAGAAATACAATTAAAAGCTTCCAAAAATCAAAGCATTCATGGACAGTCAATGTATTGAACCACATCGACGAAGAGAAGAGATAGTTATAGAAATAAACAAGTGTCGCATATTTATCAACAGAATATTGTGGCTTCAATCAGTATTTTTTCCTACATATTAACAGTGAAATCTATGGGGCTCCAAAAGGGACATGGGGAATTCTGTTTTCTCGTGCTTTCTGTGAGCACAAGATACTTCCTGGTGCGCATAACAAACGTTCTCGTCTTGAGAAACCTAAATCTAAATACTAAATGCTGTATTCTAATTTTATCAGAACGCAGAATATAGAATATATGCTTAGAAATATAGGAAATATTAGATAGGATAGAACAACACAATGTAATTCGGCTAAGTAAAACAGGTTTTTATTTTTAAGTAAAGTGTATATCCAAATACAATACACATTTTATATAGGCTTTGTTTGCCACTTTATTAAAAAAACATTTCAAGTGCTGGTTCCATGGTATCAGAATTTTGGATAGTCATCATGGAAGTGTTAATATGGAACCCACCTAACGTCTAGACCTGCCCTTCAATGGCATTGGCACGCTACTATTGGCCAGACGTCCATGCTTAACAAGGTAACGGAACCAGATTTGTTCAGGTCCTGTCCCCTTACCAGTCGGCTATCCTAACCTTAACCCCTCCAGGTCAATGCCTAACCCCAACCAATCAGGTTGCTTTGTAAGGCGGGTCTTGCCTGGAAGTTGCGTGGGTTCCACATCATGGAAACATGAATTGGTGACCAGTGCCACCCCGTGCCCCCCTTGTAGCCCTGTACCTGATTCAGATTGGTTTCTCATGAACATGAGATACTTTTGCAATCAAGAAGAAAAAAAATCCCCATGTCCCTTTCAATTCAGTTCAAATCATGACAAGAGTTATCTCAAGACACTTTAGATAGAGTTGGTCTAGACCAGGGGTTCCCAAAACTTTCAGCCCACGACCCCCAAAGTAACGGTGCAAGTGACTGGCAACCCCCCCACAATAAACGTATATAAACATTGCACGCAACGGCGCACGCACTATAGGCCTATCCAAACACAAGCATATTGACAACATGAAATAACACACAAAATAACACAACAGTTTTATCTTTTGTTAAAATCATGGATAACATATGCTATTTTTAATCGTTTAAAAAAAAAAATGTGTTTCTGGAAATCAACTTGCGACCCCCCCTCTCTGGCTCGCGACCCCCCTGTGGTTCCCGACCCCCACTTTGGGAATCAATGGTCTAGACGATACTCTATAATTTACAAAGACCCAACAATCCCAGTAATTATCCCAAGAACAAGCGTTCAGTTTGACAGTGGTGAGGAAAAACTCCCTTTTACGGGGAAACCTCTGGTTTTAGGGTCTCCGTAGAAATCTCTGGGTTTAAAAACCAATGCATTCACACTACTGTCATGGAAGAGGTCCACCTGTGAAAGCACAAGTGCTCTGGTTGTTGTGTGCATCAGTAGCAAGTTCCATTCCCTGGACGTGGCGTGCTCTCTGCCACCGCTCCACGATGACGATCGGTTAGGGTAACAAAAGGGAGCCTTTATTTTCCGAGAGAGCATTCCATTTTGAAACCTGTCCTCTAATGAGGGTTGTTGTTTGGCTTGTCTAAATGTCAACTAATGGAATGGGCTCTCAGACAGCAATCTCCATTGGCCCACAGTCGTCTCTGTCTCTGCTCATCAGGGTGAGTGTGCATGCAGGCAGCGCAGAGGCCGAGCTCACTCTCCAGGCCCTCTGCAAACAAACTCCATTCTGTTTTATTGGCGTCTCCCACTCATAAAAAAACTGGCTCCCAGGCGGTATTTAATAAAACACACCCAATTGTGTGGGAAGGAGACTTTATTAAAACTGTATTTCTTCCGTATGTGTACCTTGATTAAGGGCCTGTGACAGGTACCATTATTCCCTACCACACTCACTCCAACTGGGCCATTTTCCTCTTCTCCAGATAGTACCTTGTTTCCTCCCCATGTTATCAAGATGACAAGTAAGAGGACAATGTCTACATAATTAGTGTAACCTATGATTACTGTGTCCAAAACAGTTTCCCTATTCTAAGGAGCCTCAAATAAATCTTGCAGTTAATTAGATTGACGAGCACAAGAAGAAGAGAACAACACATAAATTGCTTCGTAAAACTCAATGACAAGATGTTTTTGTATGGATGGTGGACACTAATATATTCCAAACATCTGCTAACAAATTATGGTTCAAAGTAAACTCTTTCTAGCTATGACACTAACAGATAAGAGGTTTTTTTTTAGTCAGTGATGTTATAGTCTACATCCATGACGTTCCAATTCTGGGATTGCTCTGTTGCCGCTGGAAATTCCGCTGGATTTCCTCTTTCTTTGTCTTGGCGTTGCCCTTTTGCACACATTTGAACATGTAAGCCCTTTTTCTGCATCCCATAATCTACCCACCAATTAAAGTATTGAAAAATGTCTTGCCAGAGTTATGTTATGTTATGACAGTTATGAGCCAGACGTCACTGAAAATTGCTGTATTCACAACGTGCAAATGTTTCCATTTAAAGTGATGACATGCAGAATGCAGGACTGTAGTCAAGACCACCTTTGTTGAGTCCAAGACCAGCACTAGTCGAGTCCAAGTCAAGACCGAGTCCAAAAAGGTTCGAGTCCGAGTCAAGACCGAGTCCAGGACAGAAAAAAAAGGTCATATGCATAAATTATAAAACATTTTGGGTTGTTGATATAAAAGAAAAACAGTGTCACAACACCCAGGATTTATGAGTATTGCCATTCCCCTGATATCATATGATCTAATCTAAAGAAAACAGAAGACCGAGACAAGTCCGAGACCAAATACTAGCGAGTCCGAGACAAGTCCGAGACCATAGAAAAACGATCTTGAGTCCTGACGCGAGTCCAAGACCGACTTGAGTACTGCAGCCCTGGCAGAATACATCTGACGAAACTGGCTGGGACTTCTGTCATTGGTCTCTTAAAAAGTCAGAAAACTCAAATTATGGTTAACAGAGAAGTAATAAAAGATAGCACTCCGGTGGATTTCTGAGGACTATGGTTACCTGGTCCTCAGATCTCTGCAGGGTAAATCCAGACAGCTAGCTAGACTATCTGTCCAATCTGAGGACTATGGTTACCTGGTCCTCAGATCTCTGCAGGGTAAATCCACACAGCTAGCTAGACTATCTGTCCAATCTGAGGACTATGGTTACCTGGTCCTCAGATCTCTGCAGGGTAAATCCAGACAGCTAGCTAGACTATCTGTCCAATCTGAGGACTATGGTTACCTGGTCCTCAGATCTCTGCAGGGTATATCCAGACAGCTAGCTAGACTATCTGTCCAATCTGAGGACTATGGTTACCTGGTCCTCAGATCTCTGCAGGGTAAATCCAGACAGCCAGCTAGACTATCTGTCCAATCTGAGGACTATGGTTACCTGGTCCTCAGATCTCTGCAGTGTAAATCCAGACAGCGGCACCGTGGCTCTGTCCGGTGTTAGCGCCGCCCAAGACGATTGTGATTGGTTTAAAGAAATGCCAATAAACCAGATGACGTTGTTCTACCATCCCTGAATGCTGTGTGGACTAGCCAGAGGAGGAAGGTCCGGCAATGCGAGGCTAGAAATGCTAAAATGTATCCTTTATAGTTTTAATTCAGTAGTGGTTCACTTTCATTAGTGAGGATAGAAAAGCAGAACACACACACTCCTGCTGCATGTTGTAGCACTCAGAAATATGGCCTTTGTGTGGGCTCACGTCTGCTATTAATTAACTCCCCTGTCTCTAAGCAACATTTTCCATTCCGTCCTCCGAGAAATCAATCACAGATATGTTTGCACCACAAAACTGATCAATGTGCTTAATGATATGTGAGAATGCTGCTCGCTCTTTCTTTCTTCTGTCTTTCTGGATTTGGTTGCTGCATCATGAACATAATCCTGTGAATATTTCTGCTCTAATTGGTTACTTTCAATTCAAACAAAAAGCCAAACAATTACCACAGAAATGCTCTGTTCCTGCAGGCAATGTGTACTAAAAAATAGTACAATTAAAACAGCACATACACTGCATCTTGTGTGACGTGTACACCCTTTTAAAAAGCACTTTTTTCTAGTTACACAAGAGAAATGTAACAATTAACAGCTACTTTTCGTCTTCATGGCCATGTAAAGAACAGCAAATGTGGCATCTGGACTGCAATAAAAGCTAGGTTCTTTGTTTTTTTTAGAGCAATGCGACTCTTTTTAATCTCATGAAACACATCCTAATACAAATGCATTTCTTAACATGTTTTTATAGCAGAATTCTTTCGCTGATAACACAGATGCGCCCAATCTATCTTAAAAATATCAAAATCCATGCCATCAGTCAGTCTAATAGGAAGTTTTTCCACATCACTCGCAATTATGAGACGAGACGATAGAGTATACAGTACTGATGAGTGATCAGTCATCCCATTTACGCTAAAAGTCATTGAAATATTAACGCATGAGGATTAAATGATGGAGGCGATATCATTAACAAGCCAATCAAATACCTATTTGAAGAGAAGATCAAGGGTGTAGCTGGCCTTAACCGAGATAAGGATTCATTATTCATTATAATCTAGTATCAAAGAACTGCTTTGTGTCAGGGACTTTTTATGGTATTATTCACAACTCGTCATTAATCTTCAGTCAATCTTTCATTTAAAAAGAGGAGTCATATTTGAGGTGTTAAGATTCCAGCACAAGGTCAGGTAAGAATCTTTGCTGTGCCATGAAACATTAAACTATAGATCTAAAGATTGATTTAATTAAAGTAGAAGTAGAAAACCCACCGCTGGCTCCTATGTTTATTACATAGTGACCATTTTCTATTTTTGCAGCCTTATTACAACTTTTTTTTAATCTCTACTTTGTGTTGTGTGTTTTGTGTACAATAAAGCACTTTGCCATTAGTGTTTGGATACACAGATTCTACATTGGGAAAGGTTTGTCATGATGGAGAAAACACTGTGAGGTCAACATATAATAGAAATGTGCTTAGCTAATTTCATGGCTTTACATATGTTCGATTTAGTTTTTTTTCACGTGTGGCTATGTTGCTGATGATCTTACGATAAAAAAAACGATATTCAGTATACACACTCTAAGAAATTTCTGTTTATCAACAGTTGTATGACTGTATGTTGTATGACAGAAATTGTCCATAGAAAGGGATTCACAATTGTATTTGTGCTTATTTATATTTCAGATTGCATTATGGGACCATTATCTGTGCTCATTTGGCGCCCATGGAGGCCATTCATCCGTCTGCAGTTCACCAGTAGGTACCTGGTTAAGGGGGCGTCAAAAGCCTAAAAAAAGCCTCAAAAGTGTAACAAAAAGCGTTGAAAATGTGTTAAAAAGCGCCAAAAAGTAAATAAGAAGCGTTGAAACAAGCGTCAAAATTGATTAATGCGGCAGCGTTATCTGAGAGAATGTGAAATAACATTTGAAATAACAGAAAATGTTCTGAGTTTTTACTTCAGCTGCAATTTTTTTCTCAAATTTTTATTTTTAGTTACGATAAATGAGCTGCCGAAAAAAAAATTCTGTTATTTTACGGATTTATTTCTTTATTTCTTAAAGCTGCTTTGAAGACGTTTCGTCAGAAGTCTCGTGGATGAGAGACAAAACGTCTTCTAAGCACCTTGAACCAAGTCCATCTGCCCTTGATTTCAACACTTCCTTGGATATTTATCATATTCTGGAGATCAGAGAAATCCCATATTATTGGCGCTAGAGCAGAGGAAATCTCAGAATGAACCGGCATGGGGCCTGGAGTTCCCATTCCCTCAACACAGTGGGATACATATCAAACATAATGTTTTATAAATTGACATGCAACACAAGGCTTACATTACACTACATTTATTAAAGAAAATTGATTGTACATGATCAAATTAATGTTGTTATGGTTAAATAAATACATCAGCCCATTTCTTACTACAGATTTGTACTACTCCCACTACAGAGTGCAAATCAGATTCTTCACAACAGACCTTTTTTAACTGAGAAGAGGACTAGCTCTTCCCACAAGGTAACCCTAGTCCTCAGATTGGACAGATAGTCTAGCTAGCTGTCTGGATTTACCCTGCAGAGATCTGAGGACCAGGTAACCATAGTCCTCAGATTGGACAGATAGTGTAGCTAGCTGTCTGGATTTACCCTGCAGAGATCTGAGGACCAGGTAACCATAGTCCTGATTGGTTGGGTAGGCTGGTAGGTCAGACACAAACGCATCACTTGAAGGCTGACAAGATGGAGTTGTGTGTGATGTGTGTCTTGTGATACGGCGGAAATCCAGTTGCCTTGAAAGGTAAGGAACTTTGTGCTTTAAATGAAAAATAGTCAGTCAACATTCAGTTCTCACTATTGGTCAAACTAATTTTGGAATAAGAAATGATGTTGATTTTTTTTTCTTTTCTTAAATTCATCCTAATATGATTGGTATTTTTAAAATGAATTGTAATATTGGGATGTATTTGTCAAAATAATGGAATCATCCCTTTGGGGAGGCTGACTGTCCAGTTGATTGTACTGCAGTGTTGTAGTACTAGTGGACATTTTGTTGAGCACAGGAAACCAGTGTGTGTGTGTGTGTGTGCACTACCATTA
>NC_045745.1:3852508-3856638 GCF_008692095.1 Etheostoma spectabile | reverse complement strand
GGCCTCAGCATGGTTCCCCCCCCCACCCCCCCTGAGGGCCCCATCGACTGCAATGACTCTGCTTTTCCAGGCTATTACCATGTGCCACATTAGCTTGCATGTTTTTCTGTCTGCATATTAAGCAGCATAATGGAGCTTGGAGCACCTTCTCGTTAAGACAGGCCTTTGGGTGTTCCACTCATCTTTGAAGCGCCGATCCCCTTCCCTGCTGTTATTCTGTGGCAGCTCCCCCTCAGATCAACTGCTCGGCTGTCACAGGCCCCCACTCCTGCACGGCCCATTGTGGGAGCTGATGGAGGCCAACATCACCCTCTGGCAGCTGCTCAGACTTCAGACTTTAAGCTTTTTTTGCGTAAAGGCCCACTCTTAGCTGCACAAAATGACAACAACTCCCTTTTCGCCCCTGTGGGTGCTGTCTGTGCCACTTTGGAAAACATCCTTGGAAGAGGACGGCTTGGGGTCTGACTTTAAGGATGGCCACTTAGTCTGCAGTTGGCACATTCTGAGGACTTTGGGGAACTGCAGTAAGAACTGCGTCTCTCAAAGTTTTGAGGCTCCTTTTAAAATGAAAATGTAATCCCATCTGTAGCTGGAGGACATACTCTCATTTGAAAGACATTATAATTAGTCATTAATTAGTGTTGTTAAATGCAATCTTAAAGGGAAGAAGGGGAAGAAAAATTGAATTACAAAGTCAAAATGCATTATTTCTGGTTCACCTCAAGCTCTACAAAAAAGTTTTTAATCTGCAAGCAGTTGTTGACTTTGCTCAAACAAAGCACTCGTGGAGTTTTTTATTTGAAACCCTTCATCAAATAGAGACGTCTGAAAATATGAGTCCCAGTCCTCCTTTTGGAGTAGTGCAGTGCAGTTTATGGGAGAAAGACTATAATATGAACAAACAAGAGCAGATGAGCAAAAAGTCTAATATTTTATAACATAAATAGACGGATTATGGCTTTAAATAGACAGTGGTTCCTCATGTTTGGAGTGTTGTAAAATCAACCTAGAGTCTGCTCATGAGCATCAGTGCTCATGACCATCTATTTCGCCACATGTATTTAAAACTCCCATGGCATGTAAATTTCACTTTAATATGACTTAATGTTAAAATAAGTCCCCCCAGCCTGCCTATGGCCCCCCAGTGGCTATAAATGGTGATAGGTGTAAACCAAGTCCTGGGTATCCTGCTTTGCCTTTGAGAAAATGAAAGCTCAGATGGGCCGATCTGGCATCTTGCCCTTTATGAGGTCATAAGGGGAAAGGTTCCCTCCCCTTTCTCTGTTTGGCCCACCCATGAGAGAGACATCACGGCTTTCAAATGAGCAAAGTGGCAGTTGGTCAAGACATTATCACGATTAATTACCAGCCGTAATTATGGAATGCCGACACTGATTGTCACCAGATGTTGTCCCTGCCATAGCCTAGCAACCAAGCAAGATGCAGTCAGGAAACGTTACAGATGTGTAGTTGCGATCAAGGCCGAGTAAGAAGTTGGTGTGGGTGGGGCAAGGGCACCGAAAGTAGGAGGGTGGGAATGGAAATCTTCAGTTTGGTTTTTTAAACCTTGGTAGGCAATCGTGTGGTGCAGCAGAAACAAGCTATGAGCACTGCACTGATATTATCGCCTTATGAATTGTTACCTGATACCTGATTTCTGTTACCTAAAAAAGAAGTACCCCTTTGAGCTCTGTTTTGGACTCCACCAACCCCAGCAGAGATATCTGGCTCCTTATCAATAATCCTACTTGCCTGAGCTTCCTTTATGAAACACCACCCGTATGGAGTATATTGGGAAACAAACCACATCCTGTACAGAAAAGCAGCAAGAAGAATTAGGCGGATGCTGATCAAAGGGCTGTACTTCCTCCACTGTTTCCACCAGATGTCACCTGATGAAATCTGACCTTAAATATCCAATTTTGTGTGAATAACTTGAAGTTTTTTTTCTCATATGCAAGTATAATTAATTTAGGATTGCCACTGTCTCTGCTGTGTACAACCCACTGGTTTGATCTCTGTGCTCATTAGATGATTTGTCTAATGAGCACATACTCACTCACTCATTAGACCAGCAACATGTGTATTTGATACCTGACTTTTCATTTATTGGACTTAATACAGTTTCATCCGTTCAAAGCTGCACCGGGGCAACTTTGTTCATCAATTCGATTCGACAGTTCATGAGACACTGTTCTAATAAACAACACGCTGTATATTAATGCAGGTCAGGATACCAAAAGCACAGATGCCAATGATCTAACACTGATGATTTGAGCTAGCTTCCTCTGTACTCAATGCTGTTCAGAGTCAGTCTGTATTTCTTTCTTAGGAGTCAGTTAATATGTTTAGCAGTTTAGTCTGAAAAACACTTGGGTATGTTTACATTTAAATCTTAATTTGTTAATATGCAATTATTTTTTGGGCCCCTTAACAACAGCTCAATAACACTTTTAAAAGGGTGCTATGCAGTTTGGCAACACTTTTTGCTTACAGGTTTCTCTATAGGTCCCCCCCCCCCCCCCTACAGGTTTCTCTATGAACCCCCCTACAGGTTTCTTATAGAGCTCCACCTACAGGTTTCCTATAGAGCCCCCTACAGGTTCTCTATGGAGCTCCACCTAGGTTTTCTATAAGCTCCCCCTACAGGTTTCTCTATAGAGCCCCCCTACAGGTTTCTCTATAGAGTTCCCCTACAGGTTTCTCCATTGAGCCTGCCCTACAGGTTTCTCTATGGAGCTCCCCCTACAGGTTTTCATGTAGAGCTCCCCCTAAAGGTTTCTCCATAGAGCCCCCCTACAGGTTTTCATGTAGAGCTCCCCCTAAAGGTTTCTCCATAGAGCCCCCCTACAGGTTTTCTATAGACTCCCCTACAGGTTTCTCTATAGAGCCCCCCTACAGGTTTCTCTATAGAGTTCCCCCTACAGGTTTCTCCATTGAGCCTGCCCTACAAGTTTCTCTATAGAGCTCCCCCTACAGGTTTTCATGTAGAGCCCCCCTACAGGTTTCTCCATAGAGCCCCCCTACAGGTTTTCTATAGAGCTCCCCCTACAGGTTTCTCTATAGAGCCCCCCTACAGGTTTCTCTATAGAGTTCCCCCTACAGGTTTCTCCATTGAGCCTGCCCCACAAATTTCTCTATAGTGCTCCCCCTGCATGTTTTCATATAGAGCCCCCCTACAGGTTTCTTTATAGAACCCCCCTACAGGTTTCTCTACAGAGCTCCCCCTACAGGTTACTCTATAGCGCTCGACCTACAGGTTTCCCTATAGAGCCCCCCTACAGGTTCCTCTATGGAGCTCCACCTACAGGTTTCTCTACAGAGCCCCCCTACAGGTTTTCTATAGAGCTCCCCCTACAGGTTTCTCTATAGAGCCCCCCTACAGGTTTTCTGCTTCTTTTTTGCCGGCAGCCATGACAACAGTGTGAAAAACTCCATCGCTACCTTGTTAGCCGGTTCCTGAATGGCCGTGTGCAGTTCCGTGGAGCAATTTGTTGAATCGCAAGACCTGATATCACGCGATACTTCCTGATGTTGAGACTGGAGGCCCGGCGGCCCAAAGTTGCGAGCGTGGTTTTTCCACTCAGAGGCGCTAGGGGGGAACGAGACGACCACCATTCAACAGGAAAAAAAATCATATAACCATTCCAAGGACTCCGAGGCTGTTCAGTTAAGGTAAATTAAGCTAAAGAAACTGCATAGTTCGCCTCTGTAGAAGAAAATGTATTACCTAACAGTTTTAGACTCATCCCATCCTCTTGCTGTCTTCCCTGTCCTTTATCTCTGAAACAATTTTACGTTCTATCACCAGATTCTTAGTATACCCTGATTTGTGTGCCTTTTTTATAGCTTTGTGTTGAACCATTTTACTTTCCTGAGGGAGACCTTTTGTTAAGAGTCCCACTTCAACTATCAAAGCACCTTTTGATTGGTGGAACAGACCTTTGTAAAAATCCACTCAGACAGACTTGTGGGTTGAGTGTCATCTCCTGGACTACACTGTTATCCCAAATTAGTTGACTTTACTAGCAATAACAGTGAAAACCCGTTGCTTTAAACCATTTAAGTAAAAACGGGTAAATTTCACAGGTCAGATGTGTTTTAATTCCAAAGGCCAAAGGATCTTTATC
>NC_045745.1:3852112-3852498 GCF_008692095.1 Etheostoma spectabile | reverse complement strand
GCATAGTATCCTGGATCCATGAAATGACTGGCTTTTAAAAATAAAAATCTGCCTGCTTCTATGGGAATTTGACACAACATTTCGGTTTAAAAACTAATATCTTTTGCTATGTTTACGCCTTGTGACCGCACTGCTTTGCCGTTTACGAGCCCCTAAATCGGAGACATTTGGAAACACTGCTGCCCCCGTTGTGGGTTGAAATCTCCGGGGTTGTCCTCTAGTTTTGCCTGAAAATCAACGCCTTACCTTATATCCTGTGATAAACATAAATTCCCGACTCAATATAGAAAATTGATCCAGATATGACCACTTATGTTTTTTCCATTGTGGATTTTTAACATGAGTTATAACCTTATGACAAAAAACAAATCCCACTTCCATTTTTA
>NC_045745.1:3851866-3852102 GCF_008692095.1 Etheostoma spectabile | reverse complement strand
TTCTAGTAGAGACTGATTGCATTCCCTAAACATATATCAATATTTTTTAATAGATTATATTGTTTTTAGTTTAGATTGTTGAGTAAAATTTTATTGCAGAATTGTTTTTAAACCTCATATAAGTCATGGGTCAATTTGATCCGAGGGATACAAGAGGGTCCCGAAAGTGAAGACACGGTTAATGGGTAAATGGGTTAATGGTGTGTGTGTGTGTGTGTGTGTGTGTGTGTGTGTGT
>NC_045745.1:3846713-3851856 GCF_008692095.1 Etheostoma spectabile | reverse complement strand
GTGTGTGTGTGTCTGTGTGTGTGTTTGTGTGTGTGTGAGAGGGGTTGACAACCGGTTATGACTCTCAGTGCTCTCTCTCTCTCTCTCTGGGATGGACAGTGTTGGGAACCCTGATTAAGGATCAATGGATTCACATATTAACGTATAATATTATATATATTAAAGTTCTACCTTGTTTGCACTTCTGTAGTTTGACAGATTCTCAATCCGTACAGTACAGCTGGCTGCCTGCCGACCTTCTTCCCACCTGTCTTGTGGTGTGTCAGCTCGCTCTCTTTTTAGATATTTTTCAAAGCGCGTCACTTTGCTGACACGAGCTAATGTGCTATTTCAGGCCAGATGAAGCATGCAGCGCCTAATAACACAGTTAACTTGCCCTTGTCTTAATGAGCCAGCTATGCACTATAACGTCATGAACAATCTATTATCTAGAGAGGTTTCAGCAGCCTCATTAGTGGGTTGTGCCTCATGTAGCAACATTCAGACTGAACATACAAACAGGAGTCTGGAGAACAGTGTCTTTCTTTTACTGACTTTCTTTCTCTATATTAATTCATCATGAATAAAAAAAAATCCCCATTGCTGTACTAACAGAAGTCCCTTTATGCATGTGCCATCATAATGTCTAAAATGCAGGTGTGAACTTTTTAAGTTACATTTCAAAACTATAATTCTATAAAACCAGCATTCTGCAGGTTTCAGGATAAGCAAACAATTACATAATTATTTGGCTCATCTCAGGGGGGTTATATGAGGCTAATTGCCCTCTTGGCGAATGCCCCTTGTGTTGTCTCACCGTAAAAAAATTTATTGATGTTTCTAACTTTTTCATACTTTTTATTACCTTTTTTTCAATGTTTGACACTTTTTTCAAAATTTGTATCGATGTTTTTAACTTTTTCTTACTTTTTTGTACCTTTTTTTCAATGTTTGGCACTTTTTTGACGTTTACAACACTACGTAACACTGACTTATTAATTTTAGTTTACAGTTATTTTTTGGAATTTATGCTCAATTAACCTCATTTATAGGAAATGATACCTATTGTTTGAGGTAGAAAAGCACAAATTAGGAACTATTTAGAACAATGAAAGGAATGGATGTTGATGGATAATCACAGACTGGAATATGTCAACTTTTACTCAATACTCAACAGTCAAAACCACTTCGATGTTTTTTCAAACGCTATAAAATTGAACAAGACACCCCAAAATGAATGAAAGTAGAGATTTGTACTTGGCAAAGAGCGTTGGAATCAATCATGTTATTTTGGGGAATGAAAAAGAACATTGACAAGTACAAATCTCTACTTTCATTGATTATGGAGCGTCTTATTCAACTTTTATAGCATTTGAAAAACAAATTGAAGTGGTTTTAAAATAGTATTGAGTAAAAGTTGACATATTCCAGTCTGTGATTATCCATCAACATCCATTCCTTTAATTTTAGTCTCAATAATTCCTAATTTCTGCTTTTCTAACTCAAATATTTGGGATAACTGCCTATAAATGAGGTGTATCGACCATAAATTCAAAAAATAATTGTAAACCTAAAAAACAAGTTAGTGTTACATAGTGTTAAACATAAAAAAAAAGTGACAAACATTGAAAAACGCGTCCAAAGTGTTGACAAAGCACTGACGCATGTGCACTTAGACTGTGACTTAGACTGTGATATGTAATGTAGATAGAATTTATGCATGTGTTGTATTTAATACCCTCCACAAATCCGTTTTTACAGTGTAAGATTGATATAATATAACATCAAATGTTTCCTTCACAGTGTTTGTAGTGTAAAATGCGTTTCAGAAAGGGAGGCTTGGTGTTCGTTTTTCTGAACATCCAGGATTTTATTGATTTATTTATTTATTTATTCGGAAACAGAATCCTCTCTTGAAAGAGAAAGCCTGAAGCGATCCCTTTTACTCAGCAATCCGTCTGAATTGTCCTTCAGGATCATTGACCAGCGAGCCAACTCTCTCTCAGGAAAACAATTTGACATTTCAATGGAACCAGGCAAGCAAAGCACATTAGTTCTGCAGCATGTACACTTTCAAAGGCAATTACAGAACGACAGAGGCAAAACGTAAAGTGATGAAGCAGGAAATCTGTTCCATTTCAAACATTAAATATGCCGCATGTTAAGTATTATTGAAGCTTCACTGTTCACAGACAACGTTGCTTTGTTATTAAGTACAGGCACAAGGATTTAAATTTAAATGCACACCATATGATAATAAAGAAAATGTGACTTCCTACAAGAGCAGTGTTGAGTTCCATAAGAGCTCTTCTTCCCCAAAAAAACCCAGAAGAGGCACCTGAAAGCAGCGTGGGTGCAGTGGTTTGTTCGTTTCAATGCATCTTTCTCACGGCAGACATTTTGAATTGTCATGGCTGGAAAATCGCAGGTGTAATTAATAACATTTGACTCTGTTCCATTTAAATGTCCCAGTAAAGCAGCACACAATGCCAGGTCTCTAGAACCGGCACACCTGAATGGAATTCAGCCATTACTCATGTTAATATTCAGCTGGGTTTGACAAGTCAGGATGACTGCCGTGAGAAGGGCCTATAAATAGACCTTCATGATGCATTGAACAAGCAGCTCACGGAAATTTGTAGTTCAGGCCAGAGACAGCCAGTCATCAACAGGTTCTAATTTAAATTACCAAAGTTAAACAACAGGCCTTTTTCACTGCGGATGGCAGGGTGCTGGTCCTCGAGATGTCTTGGTCTCCAGGCAACTTTTTGAATGGCTCACCCTGGATTTCCACCAAATGTGGAAGGGCAGCTGATCCGTGTCGGTTCCGTGGCCCGTTGTCCGCTGTCCGTCAACACCCACCAGGTCCGGATTTGTTGCGGAATGGGTGTGACCATGACTGACAGCTTTGTGTGTGATCGCGCGATATAACAGGATGCGGTTTCTAGAAACAGAACCACAAAACCTCCGATCTGTTGACTTCAGGCCTGTCTCTGCCTATTATGACATTTTCAAAGCGTAGTGTAGGGAAATACTATCCACAATTGCTGTGGAGCTCTCCGGGGACAAAAACATGCTCTGGTTCAACGGCATCAACATGAACATTTCGCGTTATGTTTTTTATTTAACATTAATATGCAAAAGAGACTTCAGATACAGTATTAGGGGACCACTAAGGTCTACATAAAAGAGACCTCATATACGTATAGGACCACTAAGGTCTATAAAAAGAGACTCAGATACAGTATAGGGACCACTAAGGTCTACATAAAAGAGACTTCAGAGATCAGTATTAGGGGACCACTAAGGTCTACATAAAAGAGACTTCAGATACAGTATTAGGGACCACTAAGTTCTATATAAGAGACTTCAGTACAGTATTAGGGGACCACTAAGGTCTATATAAAGAGACTTCAGAGACAGTATTAGGGACCACTAAGGTCTATATAAAGAGACTTCAGATACAGTATAGGGACCACTAAGGTCTATATAAAGAGACTTCAGATACAGTATTAGGGACCACTAAGGTCTATATAAAAGAGACTTCAATAAGTATTAGGGACCACTAAGTCCTATAAAAAGAGACTTCGATACAGATAGGGGACCCTAAGGTCTATATAAAAGAGACTTCAGATACAGTATAGGGACCACTAAGGTCTAATAAAAGAGACTTCTACAGTGTTGGACCATAATCTATATAAAAGACTTCAGATCCAGTATTAGGGACCACTAAGGTCTATATAAAGAGACTTCAGATACAGTATTAGGGACCACTAGGCCTATATAAAAGAGACTTCAGATACAGTATTAGGGGACCACTAAGGTCTATATAAAAGAGACTTCAGATACAGTAGAGGACCACTAAGTTCTCTATAAAGAGACTTCAGATACAGTATTAGGGACCACTAGTTCTATATAAAAGAGACTTCAGATACAGTTTAGGGGACCACTAAGGTCTTTAAAGAGACTTCAGATACAGTATTAGGACCACTAAGGCCTATATAAAAGGACTTCAGTACAGTATTAGGGACCACTAAGGTCTATATAAAAGAGACTTCAGACAGTATTAGGGACCACTAAGGTCATATAAAAGAGACTTCAGATACAGTATTAGGGGACCACTAAGGTCTTATAAGAGACTTCAGTACAGTATTAGGCCCACTAGTGTCTTATAAAAGAGACTTCAGATAAAGTATTAGGGACCACTAAGGCCTATATAAAAAGACTTCAGATACAGTATTAGGGCCCACAAGGTCTAATAAAGAGACTTCAGATACAGAGTAGGGACCACTAAGGTCTATATAAAGAGACTTCAGATACAGTGTTAGGGGACCACTAAGGTCTATATAAGAGACTTCAGATACAGTATTAGGGACCACTAAGGTCTATATAAAGAGACTTCAGATACAGTTTAGGGACACTAAGGCCTATAAAAAGAGACTTCAATACAGTATTAGGGGACCACTAAGGTCTATATAAAAGAGACTTCAGATCAGTAGTAGGGACCACTAAGGTCTATATAAAAGAGACTTCAGATACAGTATTAGGGACCACTAAGGTCTATATAAGAGACTTCAGATACTATTAGGACCACTAGTCTATATAGAGACTTCAGATACAGTATAGGGACCACTAAGGCCTAATAAAAGAGACTTCAGATACAGTATTAGGGACCACTAAGGCCTATATAAAGAGACTTCAGATACAGTATAGGGACCACTAAGGCCTATATAAAGAGACTTCAGATACAGTATAGAACCACTAAGCCTATAAAAGAACTTCGGTACAGTATTAGGGGACCACTAAGGCCTATATAAAGAGACTTCCGATACAGTATAAGGACCACTAAGCCTATAAAAGAGACTTCAGATACAGTATTAGGGGACCACTAAGTCTATATAAAGAGACTTCAGATACAGTATTAGGGACCACTAAGGCCTATATAAAAGATACTTCAGGTACAGTATTAGGGGACCACTAAGGCCTATATAAAAGCATCCAAAAAGCAGCATTTCATAGGACCTTTAAAGCAATCATAACCATCACCTCAAAACGGCACCTCTGCAAAAAAGCCTCATGAAGGAACTTGTTTTGGAGGAACGTGTACGTTCAAAAGGTGTTTAAGGCATGCAACGTAAAACTTTGATTGGACAGATAGTCTAGC
>NC_045745.1:3845589-3846703 GCF_008692095.1 Etheostoma spectabile | reverse complement strand
GATTTACCCTGCAGAGATCTGAGGACCCCGAAAAGGGTGGCATCTGACTTAACAGCCGCAATAGAGCAATCTCGGAAGTGAAACTTTGGGATATAGACTACCAATAACTTGACTTGTTTCTTCTTTGAAATGTGCTACTGTCAACCCCCTGTCCCCACCCCCTCAACATGCACTACCAACAAAGTGCACGTGGGAGACAGGAGAAAAAGCTAACCGAGTTTATTGGCAAAACAGCATCTAAAAAAAGGGGGCCCAGACACAACAACTGAAAATAGTTGGAATCAGAGTTAGAACCTGAGGGGAAAAAGAGAAAAAGACCATGTATATAACCCAATGCAAATACAAAATAAGTGCATTGTGTACTCTGGCTCCTTGTGCATGTAATTTGCCAACCCACACAGAGGAAGAGATTTTTCACAAGTACTGCAGTAAATTGCAAAGCATGACGTGGATGCTGTGGACCAAGTGTTGTTTTCTCCTGAGAATAGATGATCTAAATGGAGGAATTCATCAAATGAATGCATGCAAAGTCCAAAAAATATTTAATGACATTAAAACTCACCTTGCGGGTCAATAAATAAGTATTCCCTTCTTTAAGCCTGTACGAGGGGAAATGTCAGAATTCAACTGAATAGTCACAGGATACAGTCTCTGTCTTTTGTGTGATTAGTTCCTGAATGTTTACAGATTATTTTGTTTCCTCATACCCATACAATTCAATTCAATTCAATTTTATTTATAGTATCAATTCATAACAAGAATTATCTCAAGACACTTTACAGATAGACCACACTCCGGAATTTACAAGGACCCAACAGTTCTAGTTTCCTCCAGAGCAAGCAACAGTGCGACAGTGGCGAGGAAAAACTTCCTTTTAGGCAGAAACCTCGGTCAGACCCAGGCTCTTGGTAGGCGGTGTCTGACGGGCCGGTTGGGGTTAGAATGAAGAGTGGCAATAACAAAAATACACACAACAAAACACAACCGTGATCCACAATTAACACCTTTAACTACCGGGTGTGAGTATGTACTGTATTATGGCATGTTTGAGAAAGACTGGAGCTCCGGTACTGTATAAGTCACTCTTTTTTTTTTTTTTAAACAAACGCGCTGA
>NC_045745.1:3842668-3845579 GCF_008692095.1 Etheostoma spectabile | reverse complement strand
GAAGAATTGCACTCTCAATCTGAGGGATCACCATGCTGGGAAAGAAATGGATTTCACACCAGTCATGAAATCATTTGTGCTTTTGCACATCGGACTAGTGAAATCATGCTCAGTGATGTAGGAACCAGTGGAAAACATGCTCGCAAATAGAGGCTTTGATTGGTTTCCAGATAGCTTAGTTACACAATTTGCGTGTGTATTTGTATTTGAGTGTGTCAGTGTGTGCTATATGCGTGTCATGTCTTGTAAAAATTAAAATAAAAAATGTCACAATGTCACAATTTTTGATAGATGATTTTGTACGTGACCATGTGACTGGATCTCACAAATGAATACAGTTTGTATGTAGACTGAGCACGATGAAGTCTCTTTAATATTGTTTAGCTTTGCGAAACCTGCCCCGAAAAAAGTTGCATGCACCTCTGCATTGGCAGAACAGCCAATAGGAATGCTCTCTCTCTCTCTTAAAACGCCTGTGATTGGCCAGAGTCTCCCATCAAGATTAGATTGACTAACGTCTGAAAACAGAGCCAAGGAGGAGCTGCAGAAGTCAAATTTTCTCTCAGACTGTTTGAATTACAACAAACTGAAAGATTATTGGGGAGTTTGTACCCAACAACGCCAAAAAAGAAACTGCCTACTACACCTTTAATTGAAGCTGACAGTACGTGGTGTTCAAGAAGCATGCTATCCGTTATTAAGCCGTTTTTCAAAGTGACTTGTCATTTGCTTTCATCCTGTGTGTAAATTGACTTTAGATTATTGAGTTCACTGATTGGCTCACCCAACCATGGATTAATTCCCTGTAGAGTACAGCTCTATGCATGTAAGACAAACCTTGACTTTATGATGTTTGGGTTTAATTTTCCTTAACCACACAGTAAATATAAAAGCCTGTTTGACTTACCACACCAAACAAAACTAATCCATCTTCTTCTGACAGTTGGGGTTCAATTCCTAACCCTTATCATATTTTCTCCTTCAGTAATTGCCTTTTCTTTCCATTTCTCAGGCTCAGAAAGGGGAATTGATTAAATCGTGAGTCTCAGTGGCATGGAAGGGAGAAAAAAGCAAAAACCTCAGTCAAAGAAAAATACAGTAAAGCCCCAGAGGCCAAGTCAGTGTGGCATATAATGCATCTTTATCTAGGACTAATGACACAACTTCTTTGGTCTTCTCATTACAGCTGAGCCCTTTGCGATCTCACCCAGAGGACACGTATTTGAATGAGATTGTCCAAAAGTGTCTGAAAATCGGACAAGTTCAATCACTGATGACATTCCATTTGGAGTCGGAAGTTGGATTTCCCGATGTCAAAGTCGGAAACACGCCCCCTTGACCTTGGATTTCCGAGCTCAGAACTCGGACAACCTCCGGGTACGTCGAGCTTAAAATCCAACATGGCCGCTCCATGCATCAACACCTGCACCGCCTGATAATGTTGTAGTGTCTAATCCCAATTACTACTCACCACTCACCATGGCTCTATGTATATTTTTACTATCTGTATTTGTATTTTTCCATTCCGAGTACTTATGTATACTATGGTTAAACTCAATATCCTCTATACTATGGGGACTTACTTATGCTATGTTATTTATTGGCATATCATTCCACTTAATTTTACGTCATTTATTCACCTACATTGCAATATTTTTGCGCTATGGCCACCTAACTTTACAATATCTTTTATATAATGCCACTTTACATTCATTCAGTACTTTTTGCACATTGTCTGTTGTTGGTTTTTTGTTGTTCTTTACTGCAGAAAAATGCTGCTGTGACAAGGGAATTTCCCCATTGTGGGATAAATTTAGTATTATCTTTTCTAATCTTATTCTAAAGTTGTAGTAACATGAAGTTATTAACATTTTTGTGTTATGAGTTAAATCAATCATACACACAGTCCTGTCCATATTCTATCCATGGACATGTAGTTATGCTGTTTGTATGCACATAAAAAGTGTGATGTGTTCCTAAACAATAAAATCTGACTTATGAATGGAACTCATTCAGCTCGGGTGTGACGTCGTTCCCAATTTCGGCTTCCGACTTCTGAGGTAAATGGAACGCACAACTAGATGTCTATCTTGTGACTGTGATGGAACAGAGGGAGCTTATGAAATGCATCAGGCTATATGTGCTGGAGAGCCTGTTGTGGCAGCAATATGAATTCCATCTTATTGACCACATTGTCTTCACCGTCTCTCCTCATATCTTCACCGTCACCTTACTGCCACCCTCTACCCCCATAAAGGTTTTATAAAGCAATTTCCTTGGAAAAAAAAAAGCAATCCATTAGCGGTGGATTCCAAGAGGAGGAGGAAATTAAATAGTTAAGGGTGCAGCAGTGGAAATAGCTGCTGAAATGAGCCTGTCCAATCACTTAACAAGGCGTTGTTTTATATTCCTGAGAGGTGGCCCTGTGTCAGGCTACAGATAACCTTTTAAAAGACCAATTTACTTTTCACAATTATCAGGGCCCACTGTATTAACTAAATTACCAACTTTAAGTGATCTAGCCTCTGTGCAGTCCTTAAGTTGTTAGATTACATAGGGCTACACTGCACGCCCAATGAATTCACCTCAAATTGGACATATTGGAAAGATGTCTTAACTTTTGCGATGCACTTTAAATTGGATGAATACAACAACTTTCTTGCAAAAATTGGTGTTACTTGATCTCCAATAAATTCAAACGAGTGTGTTGAAATGAAACAAATATAACACACTTTGATTGCTGTCAGAGCAAATTAATTTATTTGAGTTCATGGCGTAAAAATGAAAGAACTTCACTGAAAATGCCAGCAACTGACAACACCTCGGAATCTAGTCGCTGTGGGCTGGTAGTTAATGACCTTTGAGTTATTATGCAGTGGACGGTCGGACAGAGGCACAAACAAGCTGTCTG
>NC_045745.1:3840798-3842658 GCF_008692095.1 Etheostoma spectabile | reverse complement strand
GGTGGGGGGGGTGGCAGAGTGTGAAACTGAAGCTCCCCTCAGCTTGTTGTATTACAACTACAGTAGTACTTTGTGCTAGTGCTGCTGGGCAATATGGAGAAAATTAAATATCCCAATAGTTTTTTAACAAACATATTGATATCAATATTGTGATGATATTATATGATTGACTATTGGTGCTTAAAAAAGAACAACCTAGACAAGTCACTAATGAGCAACTATAGGCCAATATCAAACCTTCCGTTTTTAAGTAAAATCATTGAAAAAGTAGTCTTTCAACAACTCAACCATTTCTTGTCACTAAGCAACAGTTTTGATACCTTTCAGTCGGGTTTCCGACCACACCACAGCACTGAAACGGCTCTTGTCAAAGTCTTTATGACTCCACCTTAACACAGATAATGGCAAAATTTCAATCTTAGTATTACTGATCTCAGTGCTGCATTTGACACGGTCGACCACGACTACTACTAGACCGATTGGAAAACTGCGTTGGCCTTTCTGGCTCAGTACTAAACTGGTTTGAATCCTACCTAAAGAATAGAGATTACTTTGTGTCTATAGGTAATTATGCATCTGAGCGTACAAATATGACGTGCAGAGTTCCGCAAGGCTCCATTCTGGGGCCTCTTCTGTTTAACATCTACATGCTTCCACTGGCTCAGATTATGAGAAAAACAAAATAAGTTACCATAGTTATGCGGACGACACACAAATTTACATAACCTTATCGCCAGGGGACTATAGTCCAATAACAAAACTGACTAAGTGCATCGAAAAATATAACGGCTGGATGTGCCAGAACTTTCTGAAATTAAATGAAGGAAAAACTGAGGTGGTTGTTTTGGAGCAAAGAGGAACGATTAAAAGTCTGCGCTCAGCTTCAAACAACATGTTAAAAACAACAGACAAAGCCAGAAATCTTGGTGTAGTCAGGGACCAGACCTGAACTTTAACAGCCACATTAAGACAATTACAAAGTCAGGCCACTATCACCTTAATATATCAAGGGTTAAAGACTTATGTCACAGGATTTGGAAAAACTTGTCCATGCCTTTATCTTCAGTAGACTTGACTACGGTAACGGGGTTCTTACAGGTCTCCCTAAAAAATCAATCAGACAGCTGCAGCTGATTCAGAACGCTGCTGCTCGAGTCCTCACTAAGACAGAGACTGGATCACACACTCCAGTTCTGAAGTCTTTACACTGGCTTCCTGTGTCTCAAAAAATTGATTTCAAGTACTCTTGCTAGTTTATAATCACTTACGTTTAGTCAAATATTGCTGATCTGCTACACACATGAACCACCCAGACCTCTCAGGTCATCTGGGACAGGTCTGCTTTCTGTCCCAGAGTCAGAACTAAACAGGGTGAAGCAGCTTCAGTTTCTATGCTCCTCATATCTGGAATAAACTCCCAGAACCTGTAGATCCGCTGCTACTCTCAGTTCTTTTAATCAAGGCTGAAGACTTTCTATTGATGCTGCCTTCTTTAATGACTAATCATTTCTTTAAATTTCTTATGCTGCACTGTAAATTTTATTCTTTGTGTTTTATGTTTCCTTTGTTTTTAACTGTCTTTCATGTGTTTGTTTTTACGGTTTAATGCTTGTGATTTTTAACTGTTTTTACTTGTGTTTTATCTGTTTAACTGATTTTGTGTAAAGCCATTTGAATTGCCTTGTTGCTGAAATGTGGCTATACAAATAAAGCTGCCTTGCCTTGCCTTGCCTTGCCTTTCATGAAATATTTCAACAATGACAGTTTTGGAAAAGAATCATCAATAGTGGAGATACAATGACTAAGTGGGTAAAGGCACTTATAGATAGATAGATAGATAGATAGATAGATAGATAGATA
>NC_045745.1:3840125-3840788 GCF_008692095.1 Etheostoma spectabile | reverse complement strand
TAGATAGATAGATAGATAGATAGATAGATATTGATCCCAACAAACTGTGGTATCCATGGAAACAGGGCACTAGAGTTTGGTTCACTTTAGGTGAGAAGGCAACCTGATCCTAATATAGGAACTGATCCAAAAGAAGTGCATTTACTAACTTGCAATTTCAACTTACTATATAAGATTTGAGGGATAACTTTAAAATCCATAACCTCCTTACTCGCTGTCCTGTCAGCTGCTTGTTGTTTGCCTTCTTCTAAAATATTAGAAACAGTAAAGCAAAACCAGAAAAACAAAGACTTTGTTATGAATTGGACTTTGCTCCAGTATTTCTTGACCGTTTGATTCTAATGATTGGTGCACTTGACAAAGTGCTAAGAGAGCTTCATGAACATGGGAAAAATGCAAAAAGATTGTGTTGTGGTGAAAATGAAAGTTCATTTTCCGTTCAATCCAAAAAGGTAAACATGCGAAAGCTTTGCGGTCAGGTTTTCACTGTAGATGTGTTTCTATTGAACCCAGTTGAAAAGACAAATGCACACATAAGGGATTTATTTAAAACATATTTAGTTTAAAAATTGAAATGTGGCAGGTAACCGGATCACCCGGTTTGAG
This sequence comes from Etheostoma spectabile, assembly GCF_008692095.1. Classification (NCBI taxonomy): domain Eukaryota; kingdom Metazoa; phylum Chordata; class Actinopteri; order Perciformes; family Percidae; genus Etheostoma; species Etheostoma spectabile. Next base: position 3,840,182 of record NC_045745.1, on the reverse strand, counting down.
AGGGGGGGTGGAAGGTAACCGGATCACCCGATGTTGGGGTGGGATGGGGTGGGGGGC
>NC_045745.1:3839122-3840115 GCF_008692095.1 Etheostoma spectabile | reverse complement strand
AGGTTTTAGAGAGAGAAAAGAAAAGAGAAAATATCCAAATATCCGAATCCTTTGAGTAGATATTAATGAAATTCCATCGAATTTTACTGTTTCCAGAAGGAAATTTTTCATTCGATATCACTTAAGTGGGATAAAACCGTGTGGATGGAAACATAGCTATTTGATTAAGGTGCTAAAGGTGTAAAGCTAAAGCAGTAATGTCATATATTACTTTATTAGACCAGCACACATTTACTGTGTGTCACAACAAAAACAGCACAGGCTTTGAAGTGCAGTCAGCAGCTCAGCAGCCTCTTTGTACTAAATCTAATTGAAGCCAAGTGAACACAGCTCGAGACAACTGGGACCTAGACAAATCAAAGACTAATGAGCAGAACACAGGCCAGTATGGGCAAACCCCAGCATGGTACCAACACTGAGCCTGGCGTGTCAGGCTAGATATGCACTGGGGAAAACCAGACGGATACACACACACCCGTGTTCCAACAACAGCTTCCTCTGCATTTGTACACGCTCTCTTTACAGCGTCCACCAGTAGTTCCTGAGGTGGTGGTGGGGGGTGGCAAGGGTGCCTCCACCCCACCCTTGTAGGGTATCATATAAATTGTCATGCACAACAATTGATATCCTACAAAATGGCCGACTATTGGTTGGTCACGTGACCAGTCACACGACGGTTAAGTCTAGCGGTCTTTTATAGTCAAATTTAGCCGAGAAATGTTCACTGGGAGCCGGATGCAGGGCATCGTAAAGGTTACGGTCCTTTCCTTGACCGTTGCAGATGAGTTTTGTCATGCGGTGACGGCCAAAACCACTACTTAAGATTAGAAAGAAAATCACGGTTTGGATTAAAACAATGCTTCCTGGACACAAACACACATTTCATGGGTAAAAGTCTCAAACTGCGCTCCTCCGCTTGAAAGTCCTGTTTTATGACCCTAATAGATAGATAGATAAATAGATAGATAGATAGATAGATAGATAGATAGATAG
>NC_045745.1:3839031-3839112 GCF_008692095.1 Etheostoma spectabile | reverse complement strand
AGATAGATAGATAGATAGATAGATAGATATTGATCCCCAAAAAATGGGAAATTGTGGTGTTACAGCAGCAAAATCAGTCAC
>NC_045745.1:3832506-3839021 GCF_008692095.1 Etheostoma spectabile | reverse complement strand
AACACAGAATATAAATATAAATGAAATACTAGGATACAATATACATACATACATGAAATACACATGAAATAGTAATAATAGGAATATAATATAAGAACAAATATCTGAATATATGCAGGATGGGAATTCAAAAATGAGCAACTGCTTAAGTAGTATGATAAAATGTAACTAAACCAATTGTGCAGGTTCCACTTAGTGCAGTATTGTGTAATGCAAAAACATGTGAATGAAGAAATATGAAAACAGATGAAAACAAAAGCAAAAACCGAAACCTAATGCATTGTGAATGTGATTGTTAATTTGCATTAACGTGTGTCATTCCTTCTCAGCCTTTTGAGTCAAATCGGTGAGGACGTTTTCATCATCTGCATGTTTTCTAAAGCTATTGTCATACTATTGTGTTGGATTGCTGAATTGATTCAGTGTGCCCATTATGGCTGACAGTCATGAATAACACGTCTTATATAAGCAGTTGGAGTTTTTGCTGAGAGGGCTCAACACAGAGATCTGAGAAGTTTCAGTCTGGACGCAGACATTTTGAAGGACGCCCCAGATGTTTTTCAGACTGTGTTATTGTCAGATTCTCTGCTTGCTTTCGTGATGCGGGCCTAATTGGAACAGACTGTCCTCAGATCTGAATTTGAGGCGGAATCAATGGGCAAGCTCAAGACAGCAAACAGAAAGAAGGAAGGAGAAAATGACAATACAAAAAAAATTGGTTTACATACTGTATAAAAATACAGAGCCAGCACTGAATAAATAGACCAAACACAACATGCTTTTGTCTGCGTCTGTGTGTGTGTGTCATAAGATTTTCCAGCCACTGGTTATTTCCTGCTGCATATCAGCAGAAGGCGGAATAGCTTTTTCCCCATCACAAAGCAGATAAACAACTTGAATAAAATGAAGAGAGGCTGAATTTAATGAAAAGGCAAAGAAGCAGGTCTCAATCTTAAAGCTAGAAATCACATGAGGCATTGGCTTCACTACTACTAGTCTTGCGTTGCCAGACCATATCTCCACAATGCTGTGGAGTAAGGTCTGGTTACACCACGCTCTGGGTTGGTTGCATTTCTTTAAACCAATCACAATCGACGGCAACTCTGCAAAATAGCCTCAGGAAGGAACTTGTTCTGGTGGAAAATTTGCACCCAAAAGAAAACACCACAGACAATGTTAAATGAGCTATTTAAATCAGCTGATACATGGTTAAACCTCATACCTCTTACCAGCGTGTTTCCGTCTGAAGTTTGTCCACAGCAATCCCACCAATCAGTCTCAAAACGTCCCAGTAGTCTTTGGAGGTCCAATCAGCGAACAGAGGACGTGGCTGAGAACAATGACATTGAGGTACAGCTCTAGTTTAAGTTGTGGTTCCATAATGGCGGCAGAGAAAGATGTGAGCGAAGCCATTCGGTCTGTTCTAGCAATTCTGCCGAATATCCAGAAGTTAAAGCTGAGCAAGAACAGTCTTATCTGAGTTCTGTTGGTGGTCGTGATGTTGTGGCCCTCCTCCCCATGGGGTTTGGGAGAAGTTAGATTTTCCAGCTCGCTCCATTAGTGGTGAAGGAGTTAGCCAAGGCTAATGCTAGCAATGCTAAGCCGACGTCACGACCAAATGTTAGCGATTGGTTATGGCAGATCCAGAGTGGCCAGAATCTCTGGACTAATGAAATGGACCAGAGTCTGGTAGGACCAGGGTAATGAACCAGATTCTGGTAGGACCGGGCTAATGGACCAGTGTCTGGTAGGACAAGGCTAATGGACCAGAGTCTGGCCGGACAGGGCTAATGGACCAGAGTCTGGTAGGTCCAGACTGACGTACAGGAGTTTGGTAAGACCAGGCTAACGTACCAGAGTTTGGTAGGAGCCGGCTAATGGACCAGAGTCTGGTGGGACAGGGCTAATGGACCAGAGTCTGGTAGGACAGGGCTAATGGACCACAGTCTGATAGGACAGGGCTAATGGACCAGAGTCTGGTAGGGCCAGAGTCTGGTAGGACCGGGCTAATGGACCAGAGTCTGGTAGGACCAGGCTAATGGACCAGTCTGGTAGGACCAGGCTAATGGACCAGAGTCTGGTAGGACCAAGCTAATGTACCAGAGTCCGGTAGGACCAGGCTAATAGACCAGAGTCCGGTAGGACCAGAGGACATTATTTCAAACTCATAAACCAAAGGCCTCTTCACCTTGACAGCCCCTCTGAACCTAGAGCCAGAACTACCACCCTCTGTTTTCAGCTTATCCTGTGTGTGTGTGTGTGTGTGGTGTGTGTGTGTGTGTGTGTGTGTGTGTGTGTGTGTGTGTGTGTGTGTGTATGGATTTGTGGTGTGTCCCTGGTCCTGAATGTCAGCCAACCAAGTTATCCTCGGTGGATTGGGAGATGTGTCACCTTCTGCAACTGTCTGCTAAAGTTCAACTGCACACTTTTTTTTTTTTTTTAAGGCATTGCACATCACAAGGTTATCTCTTCCTTTGTTTTCTCTTCCTGCTTTTTTTCTCCTTTTCAAGACGCTAAAGACCGCACAACGTAATTACCTTTCATCTGTGAGTGCTCAATGTAGTCGGTGCTGCAAAGTTCGCCTCCACACTAGGATGATTTTCACATCAAAACTTCACTTCAAAGTCATTGCAATTGTTCAGTGTGTTCACATGACCTTAAAGTCCTTTGAGCTGCCATTAACGAGTCAAATAATCAGCGTTTCACCAGTAACAGCAACAGTTTTTTACTATTCTTCTTATTTGTGCCCTGCTAGGATGGAAATAGGTTGCTGCTCTGTTCTTAAATTTCCGAGCAAAGCTGCAACCTCTTTGAAGTTGTAGTAGCAGGATCAGACATCGAAGTCAGATTTAGTTAGAAATGGAGTAGAGTTTGGCCCATGTTTAATCTAACAACCACTGTTGTATCTCAAACTGTAACTTTACAACATAACCAGTACAACAAGTCCTCCAAAACTTACAGCCACATAGGTGGTTTGTTCCTACTCTTAAACCTGTAGAAGTGCTTCACAAATTAGCGTGCGGTGGCAGGAAATACGCCCCACAGGTGCGTTTCTGCGCTCATACCTAAATGTAACTGTTGTTTTAAACATGATGTTTCTGTTGTCAAACGGTTGCAATTTCTTACACTTAGGGACAAAAACAACTTGGTTAGGTTTAGGCAACAAAACGTCTTAGTTAAGTTTGGAAAGACATCGTGGTATGGGTTCATATCAATACATTTGTTACTGTTGTCAAATGGTTGCAATTTGTTACATTTAGGGACAAAAAAACCTTGGTTAGGTTTAGGCAACAAAACGTCTTAGTTAAGTTTGGAAAGACATCGTGGTATGGGTTCATATCAATACATTTGTTACTGTTGTCAAATGGTTGCAATTTGTTACATTTAGGGACAAAAAAACCTTGGTTAGGTTTAGGCAACAAAACGTCTTAGTTAAGTTTGGAAAGACATCGTGGTATGGGTTCATATCAATACATTTGTTACTGTTGTCAAATGGTTGCAATTTGTTACATTTAGGGACAAAAAAACCTTGGTTAGGTTTAGGCAACAAACGTCTTAGTTAAGTTTGGAAAGACATCGTGGTATGGGTTCATATCAATACGTTTGTTACTGTTGTCAAATGGTTGCAATTTGTTACATTTAGGGACAAAAAAACCTTGGTTAGGTTTAGGCAACAAAACGTCTTAGTTAAGTTTGGAAAGACATCGTGGTGTGGGTTCATATCAATACGTTTGTTATGTAACTTTACTTCCATGCATATGTACATTACGTACATGACGTAATTTTGTTCTAAGTAAAGTTAAATTAACGGGTTGCAAACACCCGTCTCCTGGTTGAAAGTCATTTGTTTGATTGACCCATCTTAACGAACTTTGTAATACTGTGTGACATCACTTCCTGCTTTGCTCCCGTCACAATGATTATAGCCACTAGAGGGCAGCGCAAAACAATATATGTAATTATGGCTCGTAATTGCTACTCATACAAATTACCTATGGGGTCTGTTTTTAGCTCGAGGACAGTCTCACACGGGAAGGTATATTGCAGGCTATAACAATACTCCAAAGTATAAACACAACTGTATCCCTGTTGAAATATGTAGTTTACCTATACTTTTTTGTTGTTGTCTAAACTTCTCCAGTGGTGGTGGTTGTATGCTGCAATTCTGAAATAAATCATGGCTGATTTATAAAGTAAGCCACCACAGAACTGACAGTATAGTTACCCCCTTCCTTTTTATTACATTGTGGTCTCTTGTATTTATCTTTTTAGTCAGCTGTTTAACTAGCCACATTGTTGACTTTATTACTATGTATTTTTTGTCGTTTGTGATTGTGATTTACTGTGATTTATTGTTATTTGTATTGGCTATTGATGGGTTTGAATGTATTTATATGTTGGACCTGTGTAGCACTTTGCATCTCTGTCTATGATCAGTGCCATACACATAAACTTTAATTACTTATCACATGTACTGGTACACTGTTCTGAAAGGGTACAACATGAATTGGGAAGAATTAGGCCATATGTTGCCATATTCTAAAACCTTACCTGTTATTCTCCTTGGTGAAACACTACATTCCATTTTAATGTTCATATAACCTATAGCATTGTTTGACCTCGTTTGACATGATTTTTTATGCTAAGTGTTTTGCAAATGCAAAGTGTTTTCTGTTTGTGACAGAAAGGAGGGCAGTGGAAATTAGTTACCAAATTAAAAAAATATTGTAATTTATACAGCTATACCTATATGCATATATATATATATAAATATATATGTATATATATATTTGTATATATTTATATATATATATATATATATATATATATATATATATATATATATATATATATATATATATATATATATATATATGTATACACATTATGTATTAATTGTCACCATAAGAATAACAGAAGCCTAAAAGCCAGGGCTGTAGTCAAGACCACCTTAGTCGAGTCCAAGTCAAGACCGAGTCCAAAAAGGTTCAAGTCTGAGTCAAGACCGAGTCCAGGACAGAAAAAAAGGTCTTGAGCATGACAGTATCATTTGGGGTTTCACATTCCCTCCAATATTATTATCAACATAATAAAGACACCTGGACTCGGTCAAGACCAAATGCCATATTTGGCAAGACTAGCGGCCGAGACCGAGACAAGTCCGAGTCCATGGAAAGACGGTCTTGAGTTCGGACTCGAGTCCAAGACCGGACTTGAGTACTACAGCCCTGCTAAAAGCTCTGCAACTAACAAAAATGGAATAATATTGCTGTAATGTTTCCACCTGCCCAGGCGTGCAGTCTGTGCTGTAGCATTGAATCCTTCAGCTGTTAAATCTCTACAGGAACCACATTTATTTGCATCCTTATAAAAAGCTGACGCTGTGTGCATACATAGACGCCCTGTGTGTAATGTATGATAATGAACTTACATGCACAACAGGCAGATATTTATAATGGGATGTGAAACATATTTCTTCAATGGTTCATATGGCAAAGCTCTGTTGTCTTGCCTCCATCTAGTGTTGAGCAATGAAAGTGCTTTCCACTCTCTGTGAATCCAAACAGGTCAATAAAACAAGCTGCAGCTTGTCTCACATGTCAGTAGAAAAGGGCACAGACAGCATTTCATGAATGAGTGGGGCAACAGTTTTCTATATGTGACAAGGATACAAATCTGACAAATATAAAAGAGAAAATATGGAGTTCATATGACGTAGCAACATATGAATGAAGAGATTGGTCTCATGAAAGGCATAACAGTGGAAAGACAGTTGATAGCCATCAGTTTCACTATCTGTGTGGGATTTTACATAACATCATTTCAAATGAAAAGTACATTATTTAAAGTAACGCTGTTTGTCAAAATAAAACTCACTGGGTGACTTACAGTTGTATTTCCAATGCCATGGTAATATTTCTCTAATTTAAGTACAAATAAACCAACAGATCAATAATAGGTACCTCTTTTAACAACTATAGGTACTTTGTGCATCTGACATTGACAGTGTACAAAAACTGTTTTACACTGAAATACACTACGGTCATACAAAGTACATGCATAACTTTTAATAGAATTTGGCTTGTTCATGACTGAAAATCAATGAAACACTGGCCTAATCTACAGTATGTAAAATGAGAGTTTTTTGTGCCTATTACAGTTCTATGCAAAACTTTAGAATCACCACCCTAAGGTCTGTTACACTTTGTTTCTTGCATAGGTGATTTGGGGAAGATGTCTACATTGATCACACTTCTGGTTATGGGATACCATGGAAGATACCCAGTGTTCTCATGAGAGCACAATTTGAATTTGCTCAGCGAGTTACTCTGGCATCAAATAATGCTGCTCATTAACTATGCCCTTGTAGCTGAGCTGCACCAATCACATCGATGTATCTGATGTAGGCGGGGCCAGAGGCGAGCTGAACAGATGACGACTAATAGTCTAGTCTAATCTACCATTTACCTCCGCTGGTAGCTAAGCGTACGGGGCTCTGGATACGTCACCCTGTG
>NC_045745.1:3829067-3832496 GCF_008692095.1 Etheostoma spectabile | reverse complement strand
ATTGGTTGTAGTGTTATCCAATTGCGTGCAGTGAGATTTTCAAATGCGCGCTTGATGCCGCAACTCGAGATGGGCAACTTTCATTACTCCATGCCAGACCCTCCTTTTTGGGTCTGGATTTCCAGGCTAGTTATTGGATAGAAATTATGAAAGTAGTTAGTTGTTGAACTTGATGGATAATGTACAGTTACATTTTTGCCTACTGTCACGTGAAAACAGGGAAGCAAACCGATCATCCTTAGTACTTCAGGATCATTTTGATACCCTGACAAGCCCTGACAACTGACAACTCACCTTTGGCAGGCCTCAGTCCAAGGGGGGGGATTAACAGTTGTCTTCCAAATTCCCTCTCTTACGCAGTAGGATAGTGCTACAACCAACCAGAGCAACACTGGTTGATAGATTCGGTCGGTAAAACTCCCAACACGTCTTTCTTTTTTAAGAAGGACTTCAGAGCTTAACTCCAAGTCTTCCAGATTCGCGGAGTCAGGTATGGCTGCAGCCTGGAGACCTTCAATCACATGCCCTCCTGTCTCATGCCCTCCCAGCTATGCGTAAACATCGCAACTCGCAACTCTGCTGTCCTCATGTTAAGCCCGCCTACTGACTCTGTACGCGATGTGATTGGCCTGACCGGAATTAGTTTTTTCCAGCTCGCAAGCTAACAGAGAGTTGATAGACTTACCCTGGCTGCAGATTGCATTTGCTGCCACTATGGTGCGTCTAGATAGATAGATAGATAGATAGATAGATAGATAGATAGATAGATAGATAGATATTTATTTAAAAATGGGAAACTATAGTGTTACAGCAGCAAAATCAGTCACACAACACAGAACATAAATATAAAAGAAATACTAGGATAATACAGTACATACATACAATTTGATAATGATAATAATATTAGGAATAAACTATAAGAACAAATATTTGAATGTATACAGGATGGATTAGATTAGATTTAGGCTATCACTATGAAACATATATCACACATTGTTTGGTCTGGACTAATTGATTGTTACAATAACTCAGCTGACGGATATGATGATATGTTTAGGTGACTTTACAAATGTACTTGTTTGTATTTCACCAGTAGTTGGCCAAGTAAAAGGAGAATCAGTTGCGTTGAATGCAAGATTTAATGATTAGACAATGTGATCAGTTGGGAGTCTTGTACTTAGAGTTTTGAGACACTGCATCGTACCATAGCGAGTAAAAAAAAACTGTAACAGGTGTGTAGAACTTAACGTCAAGTCCTTACACAAGTGTGTCTCAGTCGGGAAGTGATGATTCAGGTTTTATGTGTCTGTTTGTAAATGTCATGGGAACAAACAAAGTCTGTCACATCATGTCCTCTGGCACTTTCTCTCCCTTCACCTTCACAAATGATGTCATGACAGCTAGTGTGTGTGTGTGTGTGTGTGTGTGTCTAATGTGTCCTTTTAATATAAATATCTGTCTATGTGTTGTTCTCTCTCTCCCTCCCAGCTTTCCTCCCATTGTTTTTTGGCTCTGGGACGCGATCCATGTCTCAGTGTGTTGCTTGTAATTTTTTTTGTGTGTAAATTTTGTTATTATAAAATAAAATAAAAAAAAAGTGATCACACCTGGCACCTTCTTTCCCTTCACCTTCACAAATGATGTAATGACAGCTAGTGTGTGTAGCAGTGTGTGTGTGTGTGTGTGTGTGTGTGTGTGTGTTTGTGTGTGTGTGTGTGTGTGTGTGTGTGTGTGTGTGTGTGTGTGCACAGTACGTAGAGCATCAACATGCATCTTGACTCCGAACGCTGACTCATGCCCATATATCACTCAAACACTCCATCCCCCCCACAGTGTCTTGGAATCATTTCTATCATGTACGCTTGTTTTCTTTTCCATCAGCTCGGCAGCGGAGGGTGTCGAGGAGGCTAAGCAGTCTCAATAAAAGATGCATCACTGACAGGCTCACGTGTCGGAGAAATGGGGTGCCGGTAAATCCTCCGCTGAGTCACCATTCGACATGAAAGTTGACCTTAAAGGACTCACCTGCACAGAGAAGTCTGCATTTGACTCAAATGTACTAGCAACATGTGCAAACGACAGGGCTCTGTCAAAATCTTAATTTAAAATTGCCAACGCAACCAATATGACCCGAGACTAATGTCATCACACAACCTCTGTGTTTGGAGAAATATGGTATAATTTGTGGTGGAATTTTTACCTGACAAATTAGATATGCCAGATTCACACAGGCTTTTATTCTGTAATGTACTTTTTGTGTAAGCTGGTTTATTGTTCTGTTATCCATTATTTTAATTTGACATTCTGCTTTTTTCCTGTGTCCTATAATCTAAAATACATGTTTGTCCTCACGCCATACCTAACACAACAGCATCACTAACTAAATAAATGTAGACTTTTAATTGCATTGGACCTTTAAGGGAAATGTAGACATAGTTCACAATGTTTTCAGGATTGAAAAACACACAGGTGGTTTATTATAAGGAGTACCAGCGCATCAAGTGATTGTTTGCTGTTGTATTCACATCAGGTCAAGGATGACCTACGTAATTATTACAAAGTGCTACAGATCCCCAGGTTACACCAGTCCTGTCAAATAAACCAGCGACAGAAACAAGTGTGGTCTCAGTAGGACGGTTCTATCAGTCCACTTTCACTCTGGAGTCCCTTGAGGACCCAGACGAGTAGATCAACTGGCACTGTGTGTCTGCCAGAAAGGGAGGAGGAAGAGACATGCCGTCACTGAGTGCTGTCAGCCTCTCTCGTCTCCCACTGGTGAGTCAAGGTCTTCTGGTGATTCACGTCTGTGAAGAAGCTCAACGACAGGCTCAAAGTGTAGTCACTCTCCTTCTTTTTCTCACCACAAATCCCCTCCTCTTGCTATTATTCCACTCCTCCCCTCCATTCATCTCTTTGTCCGTATTCCCTTTCCTTCCTGCCTGCTAATTGTTGCTGCACCACACCATTTATTTCTCCACCGAGCCTGCAGTAATTCTCTCCGGGCCAACTCTTTTCAGCCGAGTCTCTGGGCCCTTGTTGGGAGACCTCCAGGAGGTTCAAAAAAACCCTCTCACACAGCCAATTGCACCCACGGGCAAGGCAGCCCGACAGGGGATTTCACCGCGCTGATGACGGGGCACAGCCTTCCTTCCTGGGCCCACATAAATCTGTCGGTGGGCTCCGTCCTATAGTCTGATATTAAAGCTGTTTTCCATGACATGCTGCTCAGTGTGTGTGTGTGTGTGTGTGTGGTGGGAGGGGGGGGGTTCCCAGATCCTCTTGATCTGCACAAAAACCAACTGACCTATAACTGGTAACGATCTGACTTGCTGTTGACTTTACTCTGATATGTGCTAAGGAAGCAAAAATCGCACAAAGGCGTAAAATGCAAGAAGCACAACACACACTTTTTATTCCCCCTGCATTGCT
>NC_045745.1:3826863-3829057 GCF_008692095.1 Etheostoma spectabile | reverse complement strand
TTTTTTTTTTAGGCTTGCAAAGCACAAACACTGTCAGTGTTGTCCTTCTACCTGTCGGCCCACGCTTTCATTTGGACAAGAATGGACTTGTAAGGACATTTTTCAACTGAGTGAAAGACCTCTGTCATCTCAGACTCAGAGCGGTACAGGCTACTGGCCTTAGGCTATAATCAAACACACACTGGCGCGCACACACATGCACACACGCACACACACAAACACACACACACACACACACAGAAATGCAGGTACACATGGAAAAGCACGCACACACATTTGTAAAGCAAAATTTCCATGCTTTACGAAAGTCCTAAAAACCAAGGCAACTACTAATGAACAGTTTTGTTATGAAAGGAAACAAAAGCAATCATATCATTTAAAAACTTTTAATTTGGAAGTTCAGAAAATTATGTACAAACTCTTTACAACTTTACAAACAGCCATGACTTTTGATGCAATACAGAGAATAAATACATTAACAAATCTTAGTCACTCGTTCTTAGGGTGCATCCATTACATAAACGAGTTACATAACAGTGCAGCATAATACAGTGTGTTTGTTGATTGGTCTGCTAATGGCTCTTCACAGTCTTACTCAGCTGTTTCCTTTTCTTATCACACATTTAGTAATGTAGTATAATCTCCCATATTTCAGAATTCTGTGGGTGAATTATTTACAGCGGACACATTCTGCATATTTAACATTTTGGAAGGCCAGATCAAAATACATTTCCTGATGTATACAACATTCTGCAGTCTTGATTGCCATTGCTCTTGTATTCATATCTGTCATTGCGTTACGATGACTCTGCTCTAAAATAAGAGAGTGTGACTGTAATACTGAGTTGATTGCAACAGCAGAAACACAAAAACATCTTCTCCCTGAGGTCATTCAGCAGTCCAGTGGTGCTATGAGCAGTCTTTGGGGGGTCCCAGTGGTGGGTCTCGCCCGTTACAGTATGTCGGAGCCCAGACAGAGGCTGTGCTCCGGCTCCTGCAGGTAGCTCACCTGCCAGGGAAGTCCCAGAGCTGGAGAAGGCTCCACAAAAGGGTCCATGTATTTTTGATTGCAGGAGGCCCACATCCCCGGCTGGTAGCCCAAACCCTCACCCACCTGAGGGTATCGCAGGGGGCTGGGCGGATGGTCGTGGGGGCTGCCGCAGTGTCCATACGAGGCGTAAAGCTGTCCCTCAGTGGGATAACAAGGGTAGTGAGGTGACGGGGGGCATGACGACGCAGTGTTATCCATGTAGACGTGTGGCTCCGTGGGTAGCCGGTGCACTTGAGGCCCTTGTTGTGGCTGCATCTGGTGAGAGAAGGACGCGTGCCAGGGGACGTAGCTCTGATGCTCCATGCGAGGAAGCGTCACCCTGGACTGCTCGAGTCGAGACACTGCCACCGCAGCTGGCCCTACTGATGCCCTGTTGCACTCCCGGTGGGTGCAGGGCTTGCCGGGGGGGTTGGAGCTCAGGAACACTGAGAGAGCAGAGATGCGATTGATGGCCCTCTGCAGTGTGGCGATCTTGGAGAGCCGTTTGCCGCTGAGGTCATGGTTCAGGGTAACGCGCAGGGCATTGAAGGCCTGGTTGTAGTCCATGATGCGTTTCCGCTCCCGGACGTTGGCGGCCATCCTTCGAGCTTTTGAGCGCACGGGTCGATTGCGCTTCTTGGTCTGGCCTTCCTCTGGGTCACTCGGGCTGCTGGTTGAGCTCTCGCTGTCATGGAAGGATGCCTTGGGACTTCCCTCGTCCTCGCCTTGGTCCAGCGCGGAGAGCTCCAGCTCCTCCTCCGAGAACTCTGATTCTGCAACACTGCTGCAGCTCATTGTGCCAATAACCTGGACGATGGACGAGTGTGAGCAGAGTGTTCCCGCCTGGAACGCTGTGTTCGTAGAAGACTTGACACAGTGAAGTTTCCTGGGCGCCGCTCGGCTTGTTTTGTGGGGCTGTCGGTGTTTGCTGCTGTGCCGACAGCCCAGGTATTCTCCTCCTCTGACTCCACCGGTGCGTTGTGATTACTCATACCTCGACAGGACAGGTTGACCTGCTTTTTAAAGCTTTTCTGGTCACATGGTACAGTCACCTGTGAGAAATGGTGCTCTCTCTCTCTCTCTCTCTCTCTCTCTCTCCAGGTTTATGGGTGCCCTCCAGGCAAATGGCACTGTCACCTCCGCCTCCCACTCTGACTCTCCCTT
>NC_045745.1:3815633-3826853 GCF_008692095.1 Etheostoma spectabile | reverse complement strand
CCTTCCAAGATCTTACAGCACAGTTTTAACACTCCACGTCAGTGCAAAACATGCGCAAAACATACTAATTATTTAGGTAGCAATTAACTTCGCACTTCCTTTAACACCTTTACAGAGGATTTGATTCCACTGTTGTCGACTCCAGTTGTGGTTTTTGCTCGAGACTTTCCATGAAGCTGTAGACTTTTGATTGAATTACTGCTAGTCACTTGATCCAATTTCTGTCATTACAAAGAACACAACTGTATCATTCTCTGCACAGTACCGTGTCTGTTTGTGTTTTACCACGATAGGATATTCATCAAAATAGGTCTTCAGTGACTGTTAGACTTAGGGACAATTACAACAAATTACACATTTAACCAAGTGGCCTAATCTGTTATACACGTTTCCTCTTTTCTCAGGTCTGGAAAGAGAGGACCCTTCTTATCTAGCACAGGTTAGATTTGTCCTAGCAATTAGTTGTCTCTAGAGTCGTGGTTCTCTCCCTGTCTCTCTCTCTCTGCTCAGGTTTAAGGGCCATGTAATTTAGGGTAGCTTCCCTGGAACCCATCCCCATAAATCAGGCCCGAGCAGCACCAGAGGACAAGAGCGGAGCGAGCACTGGACTTCAAAGAGAGGGGAAAAAAAGCAGATATTTCACAATTAAAACCTGCAGTTGCTTGGTCTGTCACAACAGTTTGCTTGTGAAGATGTGGTACATTTTGATCAAATTTAGACTGTTGCAATTCTAAAATATATATGCATTCATGGTTAAAGGGGAACTTCATTTTTTTTCAACCTGGAACTCATTTTGCTTTGTTTTTGTGTCTAAGTGACTGATGGGACAACAATCTTTAACATTGGTCTAGCAGCTATTAAGTCAGCGTAACAAGCTACAATGTAGCCTAAGTTATGGGGCAATTGTGCAGCTTCTATTAATGTTCACAAAAATGCTCGTTTTGCCACTGACAGGCTCAGATTAATATTCTCATTGTCTGACAACATTATGGAAAGGATTTCTAAGGAGGTCCACCTTTCTGTTAAAGAGTAACATCCTGTTTCTAAACACAAAAACATCTGCAAATTCCGTTTGCTAAACCCACCAGACTCCATGTAAATAAATTGGAATTTTTGCATCGTACAATACACTTGATTCAAAGACAACAGAAACAAAATAAAATTATAAAAAGCTGTTTTGGGTCCTCTGTCCACTTTTCCAACCATCACAACTAATTTTGGTTGAAATAAACACATAGTCTACCGTTTAAGATGTGAAAATATGTTGGCTCTATGCACACTAAAAGCATTGCTTTTTTAAATGGAGTCTGGTGGGTTTAGCGCTTGCGACCTCAGAGCTGTTTCTGGTTGAACAGAAAGGTCTTAAAGAGGTTGTAAAGGTCTATATCTGTGGGGATCCTTTCCATAATGGTGTCAGGCACTTAGAATATTAATCTCTGCCTGCCAGTGGCAAAAAATGAATAGTACTTTTAGTGGACCAATTGACGACGTACATATGCATGTATCCCTTTCAGCTTGGTCTGTGCATTCATGCATAATAGTGGACCAATTTCAAACTCAGATTGTTGTTCCCGTCAGTCACATACACACACAAACATTGGAAATAGGATGCAGGTTAAAAAAACAAAAACAAATTAACCTTTAAGTACAAAGGCCTAGATACATAATATAAACAGACTATTTCGTTTGCAATTATTTGACAAAAAAAAAGGCAGTCTGGATTTAACAGTGGAAAAGAGAAAGATCTAAATGTCCGACCCTGTGGTGGAGGTGACAGGTGATTGCAAATGTAGCGAGGCTTCTGGCCAAGTGCAACAGGTCAGGTAACCAAAGGGGAGGCCCTCAGCTCAGACCATTGAACTGAGGGGGGGGGGGGGGGGGGGGGGGGGGGGGGGGGGTCGTTGAGAAGCATTGCTTCCTTCCTGCTGTCTTCTTTTTATTGTACGTGTTGCGGCTCTGAGACGCCACACTTTAAACCAATTACAGACTTTCAGCCCTAAAGGGCGTTCCCTTTTTTAGTAAACCGACCAGAATTGACCCTGAAATTCAAGATCCAATCACTGCATTCCATCCCTGCTCTAAATCAGTTTCTCTCCCTGCTGCTGTTAGCTCTCATTTTTAGGCAAAGCGTGCATCCCTCCTCCTCCCCCCTTCCACCTCCAGTCACCAGCACCCGCGGCACCATGGGTCTTCCTCCAGCAGAACCAACTCCTTCGGTCACTACCAGTCTCCAGACTCCACAGGGGGTGGGGGTGGGGGTGGGTGGTAGGTCCGAGTCTAATCTCCAAAGACTGAATATTTCATAGGCATACGTTCATCACACCTTTGCATGTCTGCAACCAAGTCTCTCCTGATTGAAATACAGTGCAAATGTTTGGAGAGCGTCTGCAGTTTTGCACAATTGTCTTTGCTACAGAATATGTGTAAAATGAGTGTATATTAATTATTCCCAACTGTAGAGTTGTTTTGTTTTCTATACACTCTACTTTTAAATGAGCAAGGAGACAAACTTATTTTTCCTTTGACACTTAAAGACCTTGGACCCTAAAACTATTGACAAGTTAACCTTGCATGCATCTGTTAGTCACACTCTTTCTGAGCAGTAGAACATGTTCACAAGCTCTAATCCAAACCTGATAATGACGTGAAGCTTTATGTATTAAATATTTCTCACTGACATAATGATGACCTACAGTGTGTGCATACCTTAATAACCTTCTTACAAGAACAATATAATTGCCTTCTTGTGTTCATGTAATAGAAAACATTGTGTAGATGTGTAGGCACTTTCTCAAAAGCATTTTGTCGGAATTTTGCAGTCCCAGTCAGAATTCATGCAGCTTAAGCATTTCACTCACGTTGGTCTTTGTAACTACTGTGCTTCAACCCCTTGTGCTTACCACACCTTTTAAATGGGCCTGCTGATCTTCAGCATACCTTCACACATAGCTAAAAACTGTTTTAAATGTTCGGCCCACGCCACTCAGATCCAAGGAGTGTGTAGGCTTCATCACGAGCTGTGATTTATGGCTTCACAAACATGTCAGATTTACTGCAGCGGTGTAAAGAGCATGAAGACTAGCCTCGGACTCTCCCCGTCCATTCATTTTTGACAGGTGACAAGACACTAGCAATTATCAGTCGCCGGGAATAAATCACAAGATTTTATCACGCAGCTTGCCATGCCCTCCATGAAATAACCATTTTCAAGCAAAGGGAACCTACCCAACGCCGCTGAACTTAAGATTTGTAAATCTCCTGCTCTAACCCCCATAATGACTGGTTGTTAGCCACTTGTTATTAGAGGTCTGTGTGCCAAACGTTATAGATGTGTATTTCCAAACGGGTAGTTAGGGCTAATAAGTGAGTAAGGTCCAGGTTCGCTAACCTTGGCATTGCAGTGGTATGTTAATGCATGTTTTGGTGTCTGCAATGGAATTTTCTCACCTCAGTAAAAAACCTCTAGTCAAAAAAAGGCTTGCGGTTATCTCTGCCCCTCACTATTTGTCACAGCACAATCCCTCAGCGTAGTTAATGTCTTTAAAAATCAATGTTATCAACTGTACACTGCCAATCTGGTTCATTTCATGGCTGTTATCTCATTAGCTGTTCTGTAATCTCTTTTTATTGCAAAATCACTGGGTTGTTTCCATGGTCAAGGAAGGAATTGGGGAGGAAAAAAAAAAATGGTACGCTGCAATCACAGAAGGCTTGTATCATGCAACAGTTTTGTTGTCATTCCTTATAATAAAACATCAGATTTATAAACTACATGTGTTTTCTGTGCAAAAATCTACTATCCACTGAGTAAAAAGTACAATATTTCTCTCTGAAATGTAGCCGAGTAAAAGTAGAAAGGGGCATGAAACGATAAGACTCAAGCAAAGTACAAGTAGTATTTGTACTTAAGTACATTAAATGTACTTCGTTACATTACACCACTTACTTTCTGCCACCAATTATGGCAGAATTACCATGTACTTTCTGTCAAACATGCTTACTAATGACTGTAGATAGTATTCTTTGGTGTACTGGGTGAGTACTGGGGCTCAGGTGGTGAAACGATCGCCTACCAAATGGAATGTCGGTGGTTCAATCCCTGGGCCATGCAGTCCCATGTCCAAGTGTCCTTGGGCAAGACACTGAACCGCGAATTTCCCCCAATGCTGCGCCACTGGAGTGTGAATGTGTGTGAGTGTTTATCTGATGAGCAGGTGGCACCTTGTACGGCAGCCTCGGCCACAGTGTAGGAATGTGTGTGTGTATCTAAAAGTGCTTTAAGTAAAGGGGCACTACGCAGTTTTTGCCATTTCTACACTTTTGGCTTGCATGCTTCTCTATAGAGCTCCCCCTACAGGTTTCTCTATATAGCTGCCCCAACAGGTTTCTCTATAGAGCTCCACCTACAGGTTTCTCTATAGAGCTGCCCCAACAGGTTTCTCTATAGAGCTCCACCTACTGGTTTCTCTATAGAGCTGCCCCAACAGGTTTCTCTATAGAGCTCCCCTACAGGTTTTTCTATGGAGCTCCCCCAACAGGTTTCTCTATAGAGCTCCCCCTACAGGTTTCTCTATAGAGCCCTCACACGTTTCTCCATAGAACTCTCCCTACAGGTTTCTCTATAGAGCCCTCACAGGTTTCTCCATAGAGCGCCCCCTACAGGTTTCTGTATAGAGCCCCCCACACACACACACACAAGTTTCTCTATAGAACCCCCTCTACACCCTAAGGTTTCTCTATAGAGCTCCTCCTACAGGTTTTTCTATAGAGCTCCCCACAAGGTTTCTCTATAGAGCTCCCCTACAGGTTTTTCTATGGAGCTCCCCCAACAGGTTTCTCTATAGAGCTCCCCCTACAGGTTTCTCTATAGAGCTACCCCAACAGTTGTCTCTATAGAGCTCCCCTACAGGTTTCTCTATAGAGCTGCCCCAACAGGTTTCTCTATAGAGCCCTCACAGGTTTCTCCATAGAACTCCCCCTAAAGTTTTCTCTATAGAGCCCTCACAGGTTTCTCATAGAACTCCCCCTACAGGTTTCTCTATAGAGCCTCACCAGGTTCTCCATAGAGCTCCCCCTACAGGTTTCTTTATAGAGCCCCCCACAGGTTTCTCTATAGAGCTCCCCTACAGGTTCTGTAAGAACACCCCCCCCCCCCACACACACACACACAGGTTTCTCTAATAGAACCCCCCTCTACACCTAAGGTTTCTCTATAGAGCTCCACCTACAGGTTTTTCTATGGAGCTCCCCAAAGGTTTCTCTATAGAGCTCCCCCTGCAGGTTCTCTATAAAGCCCTCACAGGTTTCTCCATAGAGCTCCCCCTACAAAGTTTCGTATAGAGCCCCCCCACAACACACAGGTTTCTCTATAGAACCCCTCTACACCCTACAGGTTTCTCCATAGAGCTCCCCCTACAGGTTTCTCTATAGAGCTGCCCCAACAGGTTTCTCTATAGAGCTCCACTCGGTTTTCTATAGAGCTCCCCCCACAGGTTTCTCTAAGAGCTCCCCTACAGGTTTCTATAGAGCTCCCCTACAGGTTTTCTCTGGAGCTCCCCAACAGGTTTCTCTATAGAGCCCTCACAGGTTTCTCCATAGAACTCCCCCTACAGGTTTCTCTATAGAGCCCTCACAGGTTTCTCCATAGAGCTCCCCCTACAGGTTTCTTTATAGAGCCCCCACAGGTTGTTTCTCCATAGAGCTCCCCCAACAGGTTTCTGTATAGAGCCCCCCCAAATACACACACAGGTTCTCTATAGAACCCCCTCTACACCCTACAGGTTTCTCCATAGAGCTCCCCCCACAGGTTTCTCCATAGAGCTCCCCCAACAGGTTTTTGTATGAGCCCCCCCAATACACACACACAGGTTTCTCTATAGAAACCCTCTACACCCTACAGGTTTCTCCATAGACGCTACCCCCTACAGGTTTCTCTATAGAGCTCCCCCTACAGGTTTCTCTATAGAGCTTCATAGAGCCCATTTCAGATACAGTATTAGAGGACCACTAAAGTCTATATAAAAGAGACTTCAGATACAGTATTAGGGACCACTAAGGTCTTTATAAAAGAGACTTCAGATACAGTATTAGGGGACCACTAAGGTCTATATAAAAGAGACTTCAGATACAGTATTAGGGGACCACTAAGGTCTATATAAAAGAGACTTCAGATACAGTATTAGGGGACCACTAAGGTCTATATAAAAGAGACTTCATATACAGTATTAGGGGACCACTAAGGTCTATATAAAAGAGACTTCAGATACAGTATTAGGGGACCACTAAGGTCTATATAAAAGAGACTTCAGATACAGTATTAGGGACCACTAAGGTCTATATAAAAGAGACTTCAGATACAGTATGAGGGGACCACTAAGGTCTATATGAAAGCATCCAAAGACCACCTTGTCATGGTATCTTTAAGGTAAATTAAGCTAAAAAAAAACAGCATAGTTCCCCTTCAAGACTAGAAAAGAGCAATATAAATATAGTCCATACTATATTTATGAAGCAGGCCGGCAGATCATCTTTTCTCTCTGCTGTCAGCAGAATGCCTCCCACCGGGCCTCTCTGAGTCACACGTCCCTCGGCGGTGAATGCAAAACCTCAAGTCTTTAACAATCATTTGAACATTCCCCAAAAAAAACAAAACGTGTCAGTTTGATCGGAGGTCGTCAGGTTTAGCGTGAGCTGCTATCGTCAACATGTGCGGCCACTTCTGAAGTCGTGTGTCTGCATCAGAAATCTCGTCCAACGCGCTCAAAACAAAACGCCAAAACAGCCAGCATGCCGATCCAGCCATTGTGAATCATCCCGTCTAAAATGACTGGCAGCTACTTGTAGTTGGCTCCTGTAATCCCTTCCAGCGTGCACGCCACCTATAAAACCTCAGTTGTCGGGTTGAAACAATGCCTCGGGTATTTCAGCACGCACAGCTCAACGTGTTGATCACAGAATGTCTGTCACCGTGTCGGCTATTAATCATGGAGGTGTGTTGAAGTTTATTCTCCAACATTAGAGATGTTTCCAGTACTTTGGTACTCTTGAAGCCGTGTGATTTATAGGGGGGGATATTGTGATAAAGGCCAATACATGTTGTCATCCTTTTTTATCAAGCAGTTGAAGGGTAATTTTTTTTTTCCCAACCAGGCTGATTTGTTCCTGTGTTTCCTTTTGTGGGTTCGGTGATGGGGATTTCAGGGCTGTTTCATGTAAAACTAAAAGGATCTTACTCTTTAACTAAAAGGTCTATCTCTGTAGGGATCCATCCCATAATGTCGTCAGACAAAAACACAACTTTTGGTGAAAGCAATAGAAGGCTCACACTTGTTCTATACACTGCAAACCCACATTAGTTGACCTTATTAGCAAATTGCGTGGAAACCTGTTGCCTTAAGCCTCTATTGCATGAATTCTTTTTTAAACATGGCAAAAATGTCTTGATGTGTTTTTATGACTCCAGGTTGCTTAAATAATGCAATCGTAAAAAAAAAAAATACTAATTAAAAATAATCAAAGGGGCTTGACATGACATGCACATTTGTGAAAAACCTGCTTTTATTGAAAGAAACACCAAACAAATTCAACTTGTATGCCATATGGCAACAGATTCATTTGAGCCTTTTACAGAAAAATAGAGCATTTTAACTGGTTTAAGTGATTAAAATTAAAAAGTTGACTTACCCCAGATGACAGTTGAATTTTTTTTTCATAGAAATGCTTCTACAATTCAGAAAAACAACTACATATTTGCTGATCCTGGAACGTGATCTTTAGCGTGGTACATGTCCGGAAAAAAGGGGGGGGGGGGGGGGGGGGAAGAACAGGATTTCCTGGTTATGTGAATTCATCAAATTAATTAAATTAGTCATTAAAATTTCACTTCAACACTTTCACTTAAAAAAAGACCTATTTACACACTTAAACAGAAAACAATGTGTTTTAGATGGTTGATTGTGAAAAAAACTAAGAAAATGAATTTGTTGCCTTATGGAAACACCATGCAATCGAGTGTCAAACCCGTTTTGTTTTTACACAACTTAACAGGTCAGGACATATTATTAACACAGAGTGGTAAGTCGGTGAGGTACAAATCAAGTTCCCATTAGTAGTCATTACTGAAAATCGTTGATTCTTTTTACCTGGAGTCATGTCTAAAATACGCATGTTAAGTTAGACATTAGGCCACTTATCGATGCTAAAGAAATCATGTGTGTGTTAAATATTGTTCATTTCCTTTACGACAGTACAACTTAAAGAACAATGTGTACATTACATTTGTTACATAAACCGAAAGGAAACCAACTATATGTTTCCCCTTAGACATAGTGTCGCTAATTTTCACGATTAGAACGCGACATTTTAACGATTATTTTTATTTTAAGAGGAAAGAATAAGTAGTGAACACCAAAAAGTGTAATAATAACTAGCTGACAGAAATCTTGCTAAATAATGGACCAATTTGTTGTTGACATTAGTCACTTAACCCTCATGTTGTCCTCAGGTCAAATTGACCTGTTTTCCTATATCAGTGTTCTTTTTAATTCCCCAAAATAACATTTGATTGATTCCACACAACGCTCTTTGCCAAGTACAAATCTCTACTTTCATTAATTTCGGGGCGTCTTATTCAATTTTATAGCATTTGAAAAACAAATTGAAGTGATTTTGAAATAGTATTGACTAAAAGTTGACATATTCCAGTCTGCGATTATCCATCAGCATCCATTCCTTTTATATTCACTCTAAATAATGCCTAATTTCTGCTTTTCTAATTCAAACATTAGGTATAATTTCCTATAAAGGAGGGTTATTGACCATGAATTCCAAAAATAACTGTAAAACTAGAGTTAATAAGTTAGTGTTATGTAGTGTCGAAACGCTAAAAACATTGAAAAAAGCGTCAAAAGTGTTGAAAAACGGGACAAAAACGTAAGAAAAAGTTAAAAACATTGATAATAAAAGTGTTGATTTTTAATTTTGACGGGAAGACAACACAAGGGTTAAACACCTGATGCATGGGGAAATAGAATCCAGGTTGAAAATACACAAAAAAAAAAAAAACTTATTCTTTTCTTCCTTGTAATTTTGTGTTGATTTATGTATTCACTTGTGTAGACGACCCCTCTCAGCTTTACTTTTTGGATTCCTAAATCATATTCTTGCCATTTTACCACAAAGTCTGCGGCCAACTTAAGCTACACTGATAACAACACTGACGTTGCATGGTTACATTTTTCACAGAAAATCAAAAATGATACTCGCACATTATCTTGATTTATGTCGTTTTTTTAGGCAAAAAAACAACAATTGAACATCACGCTCATAGAGTGAGTAACCTCTTTACTATTAATCAATATGTATTGTCATGTGAATGTCTCATTTGCTCTACATGTGTGTTGAATGTTGACCCTAACTATTCTAAAAGTTTGATTAATGAGACATTTTTGTCTCAGTCGGGTCATAAAAGAAAGCTGGTTGCCATGTGGGGTGAAAAAAAAAAAAACAGCCCATTTAATGTTTGGGTCACTACAAATCCTCCACTCTCTAATTTAGCCATTACTTTAACCCCCCTTCTTAGTGATTTACACCTTGTAACCAGCGGTGCTGATGTCATGACATGTCGAACGGTTTCCTCCACGTAGGAATGTCAGGATACTTCCTCCCCTGCCCTAAATACTTGAATCATGATATGAATCACTTGTTTTTACAAGATAGTATTTACAGGAGGAACATATGAACCGCCGGTGGTGGAAAAAGTATCCTTTACTTCAGTAGTAGTACTACGACTACACCGTAAAGACACTCCGTTACAGTAAAGGTCTTGCATTGAAAATGTTCATTAAAGTATGTATACATAAAATGTATTACAAGTATTTAAAAAAAATTTACTCAATGCATCCTGTAAAACCCCTCCCATTGTGGCGAGGGTAAAGTTATGTGTTGTGTTTAAGGGTCTCATTATCTCAGCTGGAACTGGAGGACGTTATATTGTTGCTAGGTTACTTGATAATAAACATCAGATTTTATAAACTACATGTGTTTCGTGTGTAAAAATCTTAATGTGGAAAGTAACTAGTAACTAAAGCTGTCAGATGAATGTAGTGGAGTAGTAAATGTAATAGTAACTTAAGTAACTAGTAACTAAAAGCTGTCCGATGAATGTAGTGGAGTAGCTAAAGTAATAGTAACTAAGGAACTGTACTAAGCGTCAGATGAATGTAGTGGAGTAACTAAGTAACTAGTAACTAAAGCTGTCTGATGAATGTAGGGAGATAACTAGTAACTAAAGTAATAGTAACTAAAACTGTCAGAGAATTTAGTAGAGTAACTAAAGGAACTAGTAACTAAAAGCTGTCAGATGAATGTAGTGGAGAACTAAGTCACTAGTAACTAAAGACTAGTAACTAAAGCTGTCAGTGAATGTAGTGGAGTAAACTAAAGGAACTAGTAACTAAAGCTGGTCAGATGAATGTAGTGGAGTAACTAACGTCACTAGAACCTAAAGCTGTATGATGAATGTAGTGGAGTAACTAAAGTAACTAGTAACTAAAGCTGTCAGATGAATGTATTAATAATAATACTTCTCTCTGAAATGTAGCCGAGTGGAAGTAGAATGAAAAGAAAAGACTCAAGTAAAGTACAAGTACCTCGAATCTGTACTTAAGTGCAGTACTACATGTACTTAGCTACATTGCACCGCTGTGAACTGCCAACTGAAGGCATGGCTGAGAAAGCAAGTTATTGCACAGAGCAGTGGGTAGGCATGGATTGTTTCATTCAAACCATTTATCCATAATTCATGTCGAGGTTAATGTAAACGGTGTGCAGCTTTCTGCACATGACAAAGAAAAGAATGAACCCACCCACACGCCCTCAAAACAACTAAAAAAAGGCAGCGGTGTATATTCCTAGCGCATTCCTTTCAGAGAGAAGTCAGTCATTACTCCAGGTTATCATTACAGGGTCCAGTGGGGGTGTTGGAACATGTGGTCAAGGTTAACTGTCTGTAGGCTGGTTCCCACACAGCCCACAGCAGTTAAAGGGATGCCCCCTAACCCTTCACAGCAACACTCTGGATCCACCAGGCCAATAGGCTCTCTTAGACCGACGGACGGGTGTGTGTGTGTGTGTGCGCTCCCAGGGATACAGCTTGATGAGTGCTTTGATGAATGAAGTGTGACTGGCGGCATAATGTCCTTCATCCCGGTCTGTGTCAGA
>NC_045745.1:3815497-3815623 GCF_008692095.1 Etheostoma spectabile | reverse complement strand
CCTGCACCACCTGATCATGTTGGAGTTTCTCTTCCTGTTTTCCATTTAATCCACACACACTCTGTATATCTTTATCTGTATTTACATTTTTCCATTACAAGTACTTACTTTTTCAATATTATTTAT